>NC_057805.1:347277675-347446535 GCF_018294505.1 Triticum aestivum | reverse complement strand
CGGGACGCCGCCGCCGCCCCGCGGGCGCCCGAGCCCCGCGCCGCCGTCCTCCGCCCGTCGCCGACCGGCGACCTCGCCGCCTCTCCACCGCGCCCCGTTCCTCCGACGCCGGTGCCGCCCGCGTCCGCCGCGCGCCCCGGCTCCCCGCGCCCGAGGACGCCGCCTCCCCGACCACCGGCGCCTCCCCGAGCTCTACTCCGGCGCCCTCCTCCTTCCCCATCTCCGGCGAGCACCCCGGCTGTCCTCGGTTCGCGGCCCGATCCAGATCCAGAGACGGTTGACTTTCTCCCCCCCCGAAATTCTCGAAGTCCTGAAAATATTGCATTCTGGTGCATAATTTGACCTACCATAACTCTTTGCATACTGCTCCGTTTCGTGCGTGTAATATATCGAAATGTTCATCACAAGATGCTCTCCATTTTGTTCCATTGTGCCATGCTCATTTGAGTCCATATTGATTCCCAAATCTCTGGTGCAAGAGTGCTATATGATGTTTACTGCTGTTACTTATCAGAATTGGTGATTTGTTATTTTTGTTGCATTTGATGTGTGCATCTTATGGGCATGAGCTCTACAGGTGTTTTGATCTACGCCATTCCATCTTTACAGAGGTGTATGCTATGTATTTTTGTGATCTATGTGGTGACTAGCACAAGCATGCAAACTAGGCTTCGTGATGTTTCTGTTTTCAGAGACTTGGGTTTTTGCTAAGTCTTTTACCTGCTGTTATTTTGTTGCCATGTATCCATGTGTCTACAGAGATATCCATGCTTCTTTTGGGCATGTTCGTTAAGGATGTTTTGTAGATATAGTTGTGCTCTATCCATCCATGCCCCTGTTTCCAATTATGGAGTGCCATAGCATGTCTTAATCTTGCTCTACTTTTGCTATAAAATATTTCTGGCAGAATGTGAACATGATATTCAATTTTGCCAAGGTCGTTGTAGTTGATCCATACATGCTATGAACTTGATCTTTCCATGGATAGCTTCATAAACATGCCATCTTGCTGTAGGTATGCTTGTTTTGTCATGCATTTCTTTGTGATGAGTGAATCAAGCTCTCCAACATGCCTTCATAACTCTATTAATGCCATGTTCTGTTTTCTGCTAAGTCTGAAACCTGTTAACGAAACTTGCTATGTTTACATGGGTGCCATCATATCTTCTGTACCTTTTTGGCTCATGGTCACTAAGGGACTTTTGTTCTATGCATTTATTAGATTCATGCCGTGCCTTGTTTTGCTATATTAATTTCCTGTAGCATGTGTTTTTCTTGCTCTGAACATTGCTACCTGATGCTGTTTATGTCATGTCCAGTAATTTCACTGAGTCTGTGAAACTGATATCTTTTGCACTTTTGCCATGCTTGTTTGAACCTGCTCTGGTGTGATTTAGCCGTAGCTCAGTGTTCATCTTTTGTCACGCATCTTCTGTAGATCACTGCCATATGCTTTATTGCTATGTTGGAGTGCTGTAGCATAGTACTTGTTGCATTCTAACTGCTATCATGCTGTCAATCGCAGAATCGCGTCATTCTTGTTTTGCTTGCCATTTGCAAACCGTGCATCCGTTTCCGGTGATCTTTATATCGATTTCGACCGAAATCATCCCATCTTTCTAGTAGCATACTTGGTTTTCCAAGTTACTGCCTTGTTTATCCTTTTCTTCCGGAGCACGCATACGCATCGCATATCATATCTCGCATATCATGCATGTATTGCATCATGTTGTTTGTGCATTTCCCGTGATTGATTGTGGTTCCATTGCTTGTGTTCTTGCTGTGGGTAGAGCCGGGAGACGAGTTCGTGAACGAGAAACCTGTTGAGTACGCTGACGAGGATCAAGCTTTCGACAACTCCGAGAACCTTGCAGGCAAGATGACCATACCCTCGAAACCACTTCTATCTTTGCTTTGCTAGTTGTTCGTTCTATTGCCATGCTGCACTACCTACCACTTGCTATATCATGCCTCCCATATTGCCATGTCAAGCCTCTAACCATCCTTTCCTAGCAAACCGTTGTTTGGCTAAGTTACCGCTTTTGCTCAGCCATTCTTATAGCGTTGCTAGTTGCAGGTGAAGTTGAAGTTGGTTCCATGTTGGAACATGGATATTTTTGAATATCACAATATCTCTTATTTAATTAATGCATCTATATATTTGGTAAAGGGTGGAAGGCTCGGCCTTATGCCTGGTGATTTGTTCCACTCTTGCCGCCCTAGTTTCCGTTATACCGGTATTATGTTCCTTGAGTTTGCGTTCCTTACGCGGTTGGGTGATTTATGGGACCCCCTTGACAGTTCGCCTTGAATAGAACTCCTCCAGCAAGGCCCAACCTTGGTTTTACCATTTGCCACCTAAGCCTTTTTCCCTTGGGTTTTCGCGAGCCCGAGGGTCATCTTTATTTAAACCCCCGGACCAGTGCTCCTTCGAGTGCTGGCCCAAACTGGGCGATGTCCGGCGCCCCCTGGGCAACCAGGGTCTATGCCAACCCGACGTCTTGCCCATCCGGTGTGCCCTGAGAACGAGATATGTGCAGCTCCTATCGGGATTTGTCGACACATTCGGGTGGCTTTGCTGGTTTTGTTTTACCATTGTCGAAATGTCTTGTAAACCGGGATTCCGAGACTGATCGGGTCTTCCTGGGAGAAGGTTTATCCTTCGTTGACCGTGAGAGCTTATAATGGGCTAAGTTGGGACACCCCTGCAGGGTATTATCTTTCGAAAGCCGTGCCCGCGGTTATGAGGCAGATGGGAATTTGTTAATGTCCGGTTGTAGAGAACTTGACACTTGACTTAATTAAAATACATCAACCGTGTGTGTAGCCGTGATGGTCTCTTTTCGGCGGAGTCCGGGAAGTGAACATGGTTTGAGTTATGCATGAACATAAGTAGTTTCAGGATCACTTCTTGATCATGTCTAGCTTCGCGACCGTTGCGTTGCTTCTCTTCTCGCTCTCATTTGCGTATGTTAGCCACCATATATGCTTAGTGCCTGCTGCAGCTCCACCTCATTACCCCATCCTTTCCTATAAGCTTAAATAGTCTTGATCTCGCAGGTGTGAGATTGCTGAGTCCTCATGACTCGCAGATTCTACCAAAACAGTTGCAGGTGCCGACGATACCAGTGCAGGTGACGCAACCGAGCTCAAGTGGGAGTTCAACGAGGAACGTGGTCGTTACTATGTTTCTTTTCCTGATGATCAGTAGTGGAGCCCAGTTGGGGCGATCGGGGATCTAGCATTTGGGGTTATCTTATTTTCATTTGGATTTGACCGTCGTCGGTCTATGTGTGGATTTTGGATGATGTATGAATTAATTTATGTATTGTGTGAAGTGGCGATTGTAAGCCAACTCTCGTTATCCCATTCTTGTTCATTACATGGGATTGTGTGAAGATGACCCTTCTTGCGACAAAACCACAATGCGGTTATGCCTCTAAGTCGTGCCTCGACACGTGGGAGATATAGCCGCATCGTGGGTGTTACAAGTTCGTAATCAGAGCCATCCCCGACTTAGGAGCCCCCTGCTTGATCGAATCGTTGGCGTTGTTGAGTCTAGAACAAAAATGTTTTGAGTCTTAGGATTATATATATCGGAGAGTAGGATTCTTTTTACTCCTCAGTCCCTTCGTCGCTCTAGTGAGGCCTCCTGACGTAGAAGTTTTGACTCTTCTCTCCTCAAATTTCACTAAATTTTTTGTAGGATCACGCGGGTATCTTGGAATCGTTTCGATGGTTTTGTGACGAGAACATTGTTCTTGGTGCCTCCTGACATTTAGGGGTTGTGGCAGTGTCCCGGGGAGTTGAGCTCCGAGGTGTTGTCGTCACAATTTTATCGTTGCAGTTCTGGAATACCTGAGTTTCGCCGACATCGAAAATCTCTTTTATGCAGTTATTGGTGAGATCACCTGGACGCCACCCAGTACTGGGGCGGGAGTTCGGGAGTATTGCCATAACTCTTATAACAGATGCTTTTCGAAGGTTGAGGTACACGATTTCCGAAGGTTTCTTGGTTATGTGTTGACGGATGGATACAGCTGGATCTAGGGATTGCTAGTTTGGGTGATATGTTTTGTGTCCCCTGTATCCCCAACACCAGATTGCATAACCAGAAAGTTTCGGGAGTTTATAGGTGGGATTCAAGTAGCTCTTAGCATTTCCTCCCGCAGATATTTGGTTTGTGATTGGGTAATCCTTACCACTTATTTGTTCCACTCATACCTTTTTATTTTTTTCATCAATCCTTTATCAAGTGGCTTCTCACCTTAATGGAAGTGTGATGATTTACTATGGAATTCATTCGTTCATCCTCGTTCGAATGTTTATTGTGAAGACTATATGTTGCAATTTCTATCCGTTGATTCAACTTGTCTATTTGTCTATCAAGATGCTAACGAATGTCACCCTCTTCAGGATGGCTCCGCCAATGCATCAGAATTCGGAACGCAATGAGGGGAGTCAGGCGAACCCTCCGCCACCACCTCCGCCTCCGGAGGCATGGCAAGCTATCATGGCAGCCACCAACGCCAATGCTCAGATGATTTTGCAACTCTTGCAAGAGCGCACCCAAGGGCAAGGCAATCAAGGAAATCAAGGCCAAGGCAACAATCAGCTTCACTTCGCTACCCTCAACCAGTTCCTCGCAAATCAGCCCAAGTCTTTCAGCTACTGTGCCGAGGCCACAGACGCCGATGATTGGCTCGTGGACATCAACAAACATTTTGAATGTAGCAATGTCAGGCCTGAGGACTTTGTTAAGTTCGCATCTTTTCAACTCAAGGATCAAGCTGCCGAGTGGTATCAACAATACAAAGATTCCAGAGGAGGTCGTGTGATTACCTGGGATGATTTCCGTCGAGACTTCAAAGCTCACCACATTCCACAAAGTGTTGTTGAGAGCAAGCGTGAGGAGTTCCGCAATCTCAAGCAAGGCAGCATGTCCGTGTATCAATACAATACCCAGTTTCAGAAACTCGCTCGCTTCGCTAAGCAAGACGTTCCTGACAAAAAGAGCATGATCTATCAATTCAGAGGTGGCCTTAGAGAGGATCTGCAATTACCTCTTGTGCTTTTTGAGCCGACCAAGTATGATGATTTCTATAATATGGCACTGAAGCAAGAGGCTGCTCAGCTCAAGTGTGAGGCTTCTAAGAAGAGAGTCAGGGACGCAGTTCAGTCTTCTTCTTCCTCACTAGTGGCTGCTAAGCAACAAAAGTTCTGGTTGCCTCCTCCTCCTCTGTTTCGTCAGCCTTTCCAGCAGAAGAACAAAGGTGGCCATGGATCTTCCCACCCACCCAACCCTGGCTATCAGAACAAGTCTCAGAATCAAGCTCCAAAGTCGAATGCCCCTTATCATCGTCCACTCTCAGAGGTGACTTGCAACAAGTGTCAGCAGAAAGGTCACTATGCTAACAAGTGCTTCAACCAAAGGCATCTTCCGCCTCCTCCTCCTCCTGTGAGATCTTCCAGCAATGCAGTGGTCAAGCATAATCCCAAGTCTGCAAAGGTGAACATGATGAATGCAGCTCAAGTGGAGGAATCTACTGATGTGATAATGGGTAATCTCTCAGTTAATGATATTCCTGCAAAAGTTTTATTTGACACTGGTGCTTCTATTTCTTTCATATCAAGACCTTTTGCATCCATGAACAATTTGCATACTGTCGATCTGTCTAAGCCGATAGTGGTTTCCTCTCCGGGCTTATTCATGAATACCAAAATGATGGCTCCGGATGTTTCTATCAAGATGGGCAACTATAAATTTTTATCTTCTCCAATGGTTCTTGGTGACTCGGATATTGATCTAATTCTCGGGATGGACTGGCTTTCTAAGCACAAGGCTCAACTTGATTGTGCTGCCAGGGAAATTCAATTGACACACTCTTCTGAGGACGTTATCATCTATGCTGCTCGTGATGAAACCATTCGGTTATTTTCTCTCAATGAGAAGGGCGAGTTGAATGCTATTTCTCAAATTCCAGTCGTTTGTGAGTACCAAGATGTCTTTCCAGAAGAGCTTCCGGGTATGCCTCCTTACCGGCCAGTTGAGTTCGTTATCGATCTTGAGCCCGGCACTGAACCCGTTTGCAAGCGTCCTTACAAGCTTGGACCCAAGGAGCTGAAGGAATTGAAGAAACAGCTCGATGAACAAGAGCGTCCCGGTTTGATCAGACCGAGTTCATCTCCATGGGGTTGTGGTGTTCTTTTTGTCCAGAAGAACGATGGCACGGACAGACTTTGTGTCGACTACCGTCCATTGAACAAGAAGACAATCAAGAACAAGTATCCACTTCCCAACATCAATGAGCTATTCGAGCAACTTAAAGGTGCTAAAGTATTCTCCAAGCTTGTCCTTCGTATGGGTTATCATCAGATTCGCATTCGTGAAGAAGATATTCCCAAGACAGCATTCAGAACAAGCTTTGGTTCTTATGAATATACTGTCATGTCTTTCGGCCTTGTCAATGCTCCTCCAACGTTCTCTCGAATGATGAACTTCATCTTCAACCCCTATACCAATGAATTCGTCCTGGTGTATCTCGATGATATCTTGGTCTTCTCCAAGAATAAGAAGGATCATGGCAAACATTTGCGATTGGTGCTCGACAAGCTCAGAGAGTATCAATTCTATGCGAAGTTTTCCAAATGTGAGTTTTGGCTTGATGAAGTTCTTTACCTTGGTCATATCATCTCTGCCAAGGGCATCGCTGTTAATCCCGAGAAGGTGTCTGCAATTGTGAATTGGGAACCTCCTCAGAATGTCAAGCAGCTTCGCAGTTTTCTCTAAGATTGCAAAGCCTCTTTCCAACCTCCTCCAGAAGCATGTGAAGTATGTCTGGTCTCCTGAGTGTGACGTTGCTTTCAACACTCTCAAAGAGAAACTCGTCACAGCTCCTGTCTTAACTCCTCCTGACGAATCCAAGCCATTCGAAGTCTTCTGTGATGCTTCTCTTCAAGGTCTCGGTGTTGTGTTAATGCAAGAGAAGAAAGTTGTGGCCTATACCTCTCGTCAGTTGAAGCCCAACAAAAAGAACTACCCCACTCACGATCTTGAGTTGGCGGCAGTTGTCCATGCATTAATAACATGGAGACATCTCTTGTTGGGAAGAAAAGTGGACATATTCACCGATCACAAGAGTCTCAAGTACATCTTCACTCAGCTCAACCTCAACCTCAGGCAAACTCGATGGGTCGAAATGATTCAAGAGTACAATCCGAGTATTGAGTATACTCCAGGCAAGGCCAACGTCATTGCAGATGCTTTGAGCAGGAAGGCTTATTGCAACAGTTTAATTATCAAGCCATTCCAACTGGACCTTTGTGAAGCTTTCCGCAAGCCGAATCTCCAAGTTGTTCCTCAAGGCTTTCTTGCCAACCTCATAGTCTCTCCTACTTTGGAAGATCAAATTCGTGAGGCACAACTCCTGGATACCATGGTGAAGAAGGTGAAACGTGGTATCGACAAGGGTCTTTCCAAATACAAGTGCTATCGCATTGATGACAGAGACACTTTATTCTTCGAGGACCGGATTGTGGTTCCTAAAGGTGATATAAGGAAAGTCATTATGAACGAGGCGCACAATTCTCTTCTTTCCATTCATCCTGGATGTACGAAGATGTACCATGACCTCAAGCAGTCGTATTGGTGGACTCGAATGAAGCAAGAAATCGCTCAATTCGTGAACGAATGTGATGTCTGTCGAAGAGTGAAAGCAGAACACCAATGACCAGCTGGTCTCCTCCAACCTCTTGCTATCCCAGAATGGAAGTTTGATCATATCGAAATGGACTTCGTGACTGGATTTCCCAAGTCCAAGCGCGGAAATGATGCTATCTTCGTTGTCATCGACAAGCTTACTAAAGTGGCTCATTTCCTTCCAATCAAAGAATCTATCACAGCAGCTCAGTTGGCAGAGCTATACACCTCCAGAATTGTCTCCTTGCACGGCATTCCACAATTGATTTCTTCAGATCGTGAAAGCATCTTCACTTCTAAGTTCTGGGACTCCTTCCAGAAGGCCATGGGTACCAACATTCGCTTCAGCACAGTTTTCCATCCTCAAACTAGTGGCCAAGTCGAGCGACTCAATCAAATCCTTGAAGATATGCTCAGGGCTTGTATCATTTCCTTTGGCATGAAGTGGGAAGATTGTCTTCCATATGCCGAGTTCTCCTACAACAACAGTTTCCAAGCGAGTTCGGGCAAGGCCCCATTCGAGATTCTATATGGCAGAAAGTGTCGTACTCCTCTCAATTAGTCAGAGACTGGTGAACGCCAACTTCCTGGCAATGACTTAATCACAGAGGGTGAAGAAATGTGTAAAGTCATCCGTGAAAATCTCAAAGCCGCGCAATCGCGCCAGAAGAGTTACTATGATAGCAAGCACCGTGATGTGGCTTTCGAGATCGGAGACCATGTCTACCTCCGCGTCTCTCCAATGAAAGGTACTCGTCGCTTCGGTATCAAAGGGAAGCTTGCCCCTAGATACGTGGGTCCTTTCAAGATCATTGGCAAAAGAGGCGACCTCGCCTATCAACTTCAGCTTCCCTCCAACATCACGAACGTGCACGATGTGTTCCACGTGTCACAGCTTCGCAAGTGCTTCAAGAGTCCTGAGCGCACCATCAACTTCGAAGAGATTGACCTCCAAGAAGATCTGTCTTATCATGAGCACCCCGTTGCTATTCTTGAAGAAACTGAGCGCAAGACTCGCAACAAGTCAATCAAATTCCTGAAAGTGAAGTGGTCGCACCATTCCGACCGAGAAGCCACCTGGGAACGCGAGGACCACCTCCGTTCCGAATATCCGGAGTTCTTTTAGTCCTAGATCTCGGGACGAGATCCTCTCGTAGTGGTGGAGTGTTGTAACACCCCGGATGTAACTTTCCATATTTGTAACTCCAACTCTTGCCATTTTCGGCTATGTGTTATGATATTCCCTCCGTGGTTGGGTTTTGTCTTTTGTTTTGCATTTTGTTCATGTCATGCATCCCATATCATGTCATCATGTGCATCTCATTTGCATACGTGTTCGTCTCATGCATCCGGGCATTTTTCCCCGTTGTCCATTTTGCAATCCAACACTCCCACATGCACCGGCGCACCCCTCTTGTTTCTTTTCGTGAGCGGGTGTTAAACGTTCTCGGAATGGACCGAGGTTTGCCAAGTGGCCTTGGTATACCACCGGTAGACCACCTGTCAAGTTTCGTTCCATTTGGAGGTCGTTTGACGCTCCAACGGTTAACCGGGTAACCGCAAAGGACTTTTGTGTGTTGCAGCAAAACCCCCTCCAAACAGCCCAATAACCCATCTAATTCACCTCTATGCTCTCGGTCGTTCGAACACGATCGTGTGGGCGAAAACCGTGCCTCATTTGGACTCTCCTAGCCCCCTATGCCTATATAAACACCTCCCCCTCCGAAATTTTCGTCCACACCCTAGCCACTGCTCCCTCCGCGCGCCGGACACGTCCGCCCGGCGCCGGACGAACCCCGCCGCCGCGCCCGACCAACCGGGAGCCGCCACATGCTATGAACTTGATCTTGCCATGGATAGCTTCATAAACATGCCATCTTGCTGTAGGTATGCTTTTTTTGTCATGCATTGCTTTGTGATGAGTGAATCAAGCTCACCAACATGCCTTCATAACTCTGTTAATGCCATGTTCTGTTTTCTGCTAAGTCTGAAACCTGTTAACGAAACTTGCTATGTTTACATGGGTGCCATCATATCTTCTGTACCTTTTTGGCTCATGGCCACTAAGGGACTTTTGTTCTATGCATTTATTAGATTCATGCCGTGCCTTGTTTTGCTATATTAATTTCCTGTAGCATGTGTTTTTCTTGCTCTGAACATTGCTACCTGATGCTGTTTATGTCATGTCCAGTAATTTCACTGAGTCTGTGAAACTGATATCTTTTGCACTTTTGCCATGCTTGTTTGAACCTGCTCTGGTGTGATTTAGCCATAGCTCAGTGTTCATCTTTTGTCAAGAATCTTCTGTAGATCACTGCCATATGCTTTATTGCTATGTTGGAGTGCTGTAGCATAGTACTTGTTGCATTCTAACTGCTATCATGCTGTCAATCGCAGAATCGCGTCATTCTTGTTTTGCTTGCCATTTGCAAACCGTGCATCCGTTTCCGGTGATCTTTATATCGATTTCGACTGAAATCATCTTATCTTTCCAGTGGCATACTTGGTTTGCCAAGTTACTGCCTTGTTCATCCTTTTTCTTCCGGAGCACGCATACACATCGCATAGCATATCTCGCATATCATGCATGTATTGCATCATGTTGTTTGTGCATTTCCCGTGATTGATTGTGGTTCCATTGCTTGTGTTCTTGCTGTGGGTAGATCCGGAAGACGAGTTCATGAACGAGGAACCTGTTGAGTACGCCGACAAGGATCGAGCTTTCGACAACTCTGAGAACCTTGCAGGCAAGATGACCATACCCTCGAAATCACTTCTATCTTTGCTTTGCTAGTTGTTCGTTCTATTGCCATGCTGCGCTACCTACCACTTGCTATATCATGCCTCCCATATTGCCATGTCAAGCCTCTAACCATCCCTTCCAAGCAAACCGTTGTTTGGCTAAGTTACCGCTTTTGCTCAGCCCTTCTTATAGCGTTGCTAGTTGCAGGTGAAGTTGAAGTTGGTTCCGTGTTGGAACATGGATATTTTGGAATATCACAATATCTCTTATTTAATTAATGCATCTATATATTTGGTAAAGGGTGGAAGGCTCGGCCTTATGCCTGGTGATTTGTTCCACTCTTGCCGCCCAAGTTTCCGTTATACCGGTATTATGTTCCTTGAGTTTGCGTTCCTTACGCGGTTGGGTGATTTATGGGACCCCCTTGACAGTTCGCCTTGAATAGAACTCCTCCAGCAAGGCCCAACCTTGGTTTTACCATTTGCCACCTAAGCCTTTTTCCCTTGGGTTTTCGCGAGCCCGAGGGTCATCTTTATTTAAACCCCCGGACCAGTGCTCCTTCGAGTGCTGGACCAAACTGGGCGATGTCCGGCGCCCCCTGGGCAACCAGGGTCTATGCCAACCCGACGTCTTGCCCATCCGGTGTGCCCTGAGAACGAGATATGTGCAGCTCCTATCGGGATTTGTCGGCACATTCGGGTGGCTTTCCTGGTTTTGTTTTACCATTGTCGAAATGTCTTGTAAACCGGGATTCCGAGACTGATCGGGTCTTCCTGGGAGAAGGTTTATCCTTCGTTGACCGTGAGAGCTTATAATGGGCTAAGTTGGGACACCCCTGCAGGGTATTATCTTTCGAAAGCCGTGCCCGTGATTATGAGGCAGATGGGAATTTGTTAATGTCCGGTTGTAGAGAACTTGACACTTGACTTAATTAAAATACATCAACCGTGTGTGTAGCTGTGATGGTCTCTTTTCGGCGGAGTCCGGGAAGTGAACACGGTTTGAGTTATGCATGAACGTAAGTAGTTTCAGGATCACTTCTTGATCATGTCTAGCTTCACGACTGTTGCATTGCTTCTCTTCTCGCTCTCATTTGCGTATGTTAGCCACCATATATGCTTAGTGCCTTCTGCAGCTCCACCTCATTACCCCATCCTTTCCTATAGGCTTAAATAGTCTTGATCTCGCGGGTGTGAGATTGCTGAGTCCTCGTGACTCACAGATTCTAGCAAAACAGTTGCATGTGCCGACGATACCAGTGCAGGTGACGCAACCGAGCTCAAGTGGGAGTTCGACGAGGAACGTGGTCGTTACTATGTTTCTTTTCCTGATGATCAGTACTGGAGCCCAGTTGGGTCGATCGGGGATCTAGCATTTGGGGTTATCTTATTTTCATTTGGATTTGACCGTAGTCGGTCTATGTGTGGATTTTGGATGATGTATGAATTAATTTATGTATTATGTGAAGTGGCGATTGTAAGCCAACTCTCGTTATCCCATTCTTGTTCATTACATGGGATTGTGTGAAGATGACCCTTCTTGTGACAAAACCACAATGCGGTTATGCCTCTAAGTCGTGCCTCGACACGTGGGAGATATAGCCGCACCATGGGCGTTACATGCCAGAAGTGCGAGCGTGGCGGTGGCTTCGACGTGCGGAACACGGCGGTGGACTCCGTCCTTTCGTCGGTGAGGGTGGAGTGCCCGCACGAAGGCTGTGGGCTCTACGTCACTTACCACAAGCTCGCCGATCACCAGAGCATGTGTCCGCTCGCGCCCTGCAAATGCCCCGTGCCCGCCTGCGGCTACGAAGGCCGCCACCGGTGCTCTACCACCACATCAGCACCGCGCATCCCATGCCCGTGCACAGGATCCAGTACGGCAAGGTGCTCTAGCTGCAAGTGCCACTGTCGGAGCCACGGCTCTTGCTGTTCGTGGAGGAGGACCGCCGCGCGTTTTTCTTGGTCGGCGGCGTGCTCGACATCGGCGCGCCTATCGCCGTGTCGGTCGTCTGCATCAGAGCGGGGGCGTCCCCACTGCCGCACTACGTGGCCAAGATGTGGGCGAACGGCCCGCCGGGGGAGCCCAAAGGCACGACCGACGCCGTCAAGGTGGAAATGGAGGTGACAAGCAGCAAGGATCCCGGCGATGCCGACGTGCAGGAGCTGACCTTCTTGACAGTTCCGCCCAAGCTGCTGGCCAGGGCTAAGCTTGTGTCCCTCCACATTCAGATTGACAAGATCACGTCCTAAATGTTTCTACAGTGCCTTCTGTTTATCTTAGTAATATGCTAATATAGGGATTACTTGGTCTACTTTAGCTTAAGAAATGGTGGGTTTTGGTGGCGATGCATCAATTACTTCGACATCACATCAGTAATTTCCAACAGACGAACGAATATTTTGTGTCTGTTGGATATAAAGTTCCTTTGGGTAAGAAGTACTACTTGTCATCAAAATGGATAAAAGGAGATGTATGTAGACATATTTTAGTTATACGTCCCTTTTTATCCATTTTGATGACAAGCACTCCCTCCGTTCCACAATACATGCCTTCCATTTGTCAAAATATAGATGTATCTAGACATGTTTTAGTATATAGGTACATCCATGATAGAGCCAATCGGATGGTTGAGAACACTACAATTCGTAGCTACAGATGCGTGTGTGACTCCCAGATGCAGAGGCCGGGGGTCATCATCCTCCTTTTCGAGAAAAAACAGACGCGTGTGTGAGAGCTCGCCACGCGGCTATTCCTGTCGAACGCCCCATTAACCGTAAGATATGTATACGACGGTGCCAGTTATTGCACGTACACAGCAGTACTCCCTCCTTTCCGGTTTATAGGGCTTAATTCAAAAATCTCACCAACCAAGATGGTGAGTGGTGGAATATTTTTTGTAGTTTGCAAAAGCACCTAATTAATGCTCTTGTTTTTCTCAAAAAATTATGTTTATCAATGCATTAATTGCAATGCATGCATGCATAAAGTACATGCATTGGTCAATTTTCTCTTAATACTTGCATGCAATGATTTAATGCACCTTGGAATCTGAACATGTGTTGGGGAACAACCAAATTGAGCCTTATAAAATGGAAAAACTAAAATTTTGAGATAAGCCCTATAAAACCGGAAAGGAGGGAGTAGAAAAAGAAGTACTCCATCCGGGAATAGTGCCGCACTTCGAAACTAGAACCGTCAATAAATTTTGAGCTTGCGTCTCGTCACATTCCAAATTACTCCACGCTATATTGAATTGCAAACCTGTTCACACCGATCACAACCTAAACGGTTTCCCACTTAGGAGCGTATTAGTACCACGCTATATTGAATTGCAAACCTGTTCACACCGATCACAACCTAAACGGTTTCCCACTTAGGAGCGTATTAGTACTCGGTTATAAATACTAGTATGCCAAGATGACTGCACATTCCTCCTCAACTCCTCATCCACAAAAACAAACAAGTCATTCAGCATCCTTCCCTTGCGTCTGCCATGGCCAGCGTGAGTTCTGGGTCGAGAGATTGCCACCAGGGAGAGGCGAGCATGGAAGCGGAAGCACGAGAGATGTCCCGCCTCGCTGCGAGAGCAGCCGACATGTCCCGCCGCGCGGAAGTAGCAGCACAGAGGTCCCGCCGCGCCGCTGAAGCAGCACGGAGGTCCCGCCGCGCCGTCGATGCAGCAGACTGGTCCGGCCGCGCCGCGGAAGCAGCAGAGATGTCCCGCCGCGCCACGAATGCAGCAGAGATGTCCCGCCGCGCCGCGGCGGCCTGGGAAAATTTCTCGCGGGCAGGCGACGACTGTTACAGGCGCATGCATGCGATCGTCCATAGCCAGATGGATCAGATCTCCGGCTGGGCGAGGTTGCAGGACGACATGAAAGCCTCGTTTGAACAGGCTACCGGCGTCATCCGGCAACTAAGGGAGGGCAATGAGAGGCTCCGGGCCGAGCGCGACCTGCTGAGGGAGAAGATCGTCCGAAGTGCAGACCAGCAGGAGGAGACCAGTGCCTTGTTGAAGAGGACCGGCGTCATCGTCAAGAAACTTATGGACGAGAATGACATGCTCCGCAACGAGCGCCAAAGGCTGGTGGAGGAATCCGTGGATGTTCTCAAGCAGCGTCTTGAGGACACGAAAGAGCTCATCGCCGCTCGCCGCGGAGACTAGTTCCCGCGGCCTGCAGCAACGCATCAAGAAAGTAGAGATCAGCGAGCCAGATCCTTGTCTTCCTTCTTCTTTTGCCCTTGTGTATTTCGGGCGTAGCCGCATGTGGCTTTTTTAATTATCTTTCTAATTATGTAAGACAATTAATCGTCCTTATCTTTCTGTGGAAGATCAATGTTGCGAGGCTGGAATGAAGAAAACTCTTGCTGTGGCGACCCTGGCGTTGCTGTTCTTCTAGTTGCTGCTGGGCTTCCTTCAGTTTCCTGGTTTCTTTTGATGTAATAATCGGTTTAGGATGTGGATTGTGTCGTCGGTTGTGAAATGTTGGGTTCTAGCGCGGATGTTTGGCCTTTGTTGGCCTCTTGGGATGTTGCGATTTCAATCTGGTAGCTTTTAGTCCTTCGTGTTAGGCTGGAGTTGTGCTGAACTTCTTGTGAATTGTGGTGGTTTTCAGTAATGAAAATCGGAAGGGGCAAGCCCTTCTTTGATCAAAAAAATTAATCGTCCTTATATATTCATCAGTCTTGCTATAAGTCGCAGTAGATGCTATATAGGTCCGTCGGATCTTACATCAAGATCCGTGCTTTCAGATTTTCTTTTTTCTCTCTTAAATCTCAGTCGAGTGAGACATAGCCACGCCATTAAACAGAGGCTCGGGCGCCATTAATGGAGACCTTGGGAGAGAGGTGGACGGCAGATGGAGGTCAAAGGGCTCTCCTCCCGATAAGCACGCGCAGGGGTCTGATCGCACGCCTCTCGTACTCAAATAGCTACCCTGCACGGCGCCTCCTAGCTAATAAAAAATGGGGACGCGTGGCGGCACGTAAATGGTACTAGTAAGTAGAACGCCCACGGTTTCAATAATACTTGTGTTTCCGATTGTAACGTGACAGCACTTGTTCCAAAATGACTTTGTTGATTGTTAATGTGTGCGCCTTCGCAAATCGGACTGCAAATTTACCACAGCATGTTGGTGCCATGTCATGGCACCAAGCCAAGTTTCATTATTTTCATGCGTGTTTTGGATTTACAGGAATTAAAAAACTAAGTTTCTCAATGTTTCCAACCCAGCCACGACGCCCAGAATTTTGAATTTCATTCCCATTTCTTGCATGGAACCTAGAAATTTACCCGAGGACACACATGTGATTTTTCAACCAACTTTGGTGCACTGGAACATGTGCTTGTATTTCAAATTTGAATTATGCACACAAAGGTGACACGTTCCCTCCCAGAACCACGAGCCTTCTTGAGAGAAGCTCCGATTTGCAAGAAGCTTATACCAAAATTTGTTCCTATTCGGCCAATTTTTTTACCACGGCATGGTACTACCATGACATGACACCATGCCAAGTTTCATGATTTTAAAACCAAGTTTCTCAATGTTCTCGACCGAGCCACGATGCCCAGATGTTTGAATTTTATTCTCATTTTTTGCATGGGACCTACTCCCTCCTTCCATCTATATAGGGCCTAATGTGTTTTTCAAGACAGCCTTTGACTATTGACAAGATTAATAGCACATGAGATGTATACTATGAAAATTATATTATTGGAAGCTCCTTTGACATACAAATTTGAAGGTATGCTTTGTGTAAGTTGCATGTCATATATTATTGCTCTAACGTTTGGTCAAAGTTAGCCTCGAAAAACGCATTAGGACCTATATAGATGGAAGGAGGGAGTAGAAATTCACCCGAGGACACAAATGTGATTTTTCAACCAACTTTGGTGCACGGGAGCATGTGCTTGTAGTTCAAATTTGAATTATGCACATTAAATGACCAAAAACTCAATTAATGTGTAAATAAGGCCAAACGAAGCCGGAATAATTCCAAAATTTAACAGGGCACTCATGTAGTTCTATGTTGCCTTTGTAAATAAACTCAAGGGGGACAACGTATATCGTTTCGCACTCAAAGGTGGCACGTTCCCTCTCAGAACCACGAGCCTTCTTGAGAGAAGCTTCGGTTTGCAAGAAGCTTATACCAAAATCTGTTCCTATTCGGCCAATTTTTTTACCACAACATGGTAGTACCATGACATGACATCCATGCCAAGTTTCATGATTTTCAGACGTGTTTTGGATTTACAAGAATTTTAAAACCAAGTTTCTCAATGTTCTCGGCCGAGCCACGATGCCCAGATGTTTTAATTTTATTCTCATTTCTTGCATGGGACCTAGAAATTCACCCGAGGACACAAATGTGATTTTTCAACCAACTTTGGTGCACGAGAGCATGTGCTTGTAGTTCAAATTTGACTTATGCACATTAAATGACCAGAAACTCAATTAATGTATAAAAAACGACAAACGAACCCGGAATAATTCCAAAATTTAACAGGGCACTAATGTAGTTCTATGTTGCCTTTGTTAAGAAACTCAAGGGGGGGCAGCGTATATCGTTTCACACTCAAAGGTGGCACGTTCCCTCTTAGAACCACGAGCTTCCAAATCGGCCCAATTTTTTACCACAACATGTTAGTGCCATGACATGACACCATGCCAAGTTTCATGATTTCCAGGCGAGTTTTGGATTTACATGAATTTAAAATCAAAGTTTCTCGATGTTCTCGGCCGAGTCATGACGCCCAGATGTTTGAATTTCATTCTCATTTCTTCCATGGGACCTAGAAATTCAACCAAGGACACACATGTGATTTTTCAACCCACTTTGGTGCACCGGAGCATGTGCATGCAATTCATATTTAGATTATGCACATTAAAAGTCCAGAAACTCAATTAATGTATAAAAAGGCCAAATGAACCCGAAATAATTCCAAAATTTAACAGGGCACTCATATAGTTCTATGTTGCCTCTGTAAATAAAATCAGGGGGGAGGCAGCGTATATCGTTTCGCACACAAAGGTGACACGTTCCCTCTCGGAACCACGAGGCTTGTTGAGAGAATCTCCGGTTTTGCAAGAGGCTTATACCAAAACTTGTCCCAATTCAGCCAAAAATTATACGTATGAAAACAGGGTTTTGATTATCCCAAACATCTCGCTACCTAGACCAATAATGTACTATGATTTGAATTCAACATAAAATGGATACAAATATTTGAATTGGAGAGCGTATGGTACATGTAGTTCATAGTGAAATATGATTACTGCTATATGTATGTTTTTTGTTATCAAGATAATATTTAAATTATTGTATAACTTGACAACAATCGTATTCAAATAAGGAAAATTGATTCAAATTTAGTCCATATGGTAGACGACAATATATATGTTCACATGGTGGAGTAAAATGTTCATATATGATGGAAGATCAAAATGTACGACTACATCAATTATAAACCGCAAGGTCACCTAACGATATATTCGAATTCAACATAACGTGGATTCAAAAATTGAAATTCGAGATCATGGCATCTGTAATCATATAAAAAGGGACATTACTCTTTCTTTGGTGGGAATTGATTTGTTTTTTGTTGTTGTTGAGGGAAGTGCGAATCGATTTGGTACTGTGCAGGGTAATCTTGTTCTCCCGATTTTTTTTACATTTTTCTTGTAGTTTTTTCAATGGCATCTATAGCAATATAGTAAAAGGGGACATGACTCTCTTGTGTCTTGTATGAATTGTTTTTTTACACGTTAAGTTTGTTCTGCCGAACAAGGAATCCGCACCTTGTTATCCCGAAATTTTCAAGCTCGAGTATCTTTTGTCTCACCTGCTTTGAAACTCCCGCTTCTTCAACCCGCGCCGCGCCTTGTTATCCCGAAATTTGGACGCGCGCGAGAACTCCCTCCTCATCCGAAATCGCTCCCGCAGCCCAGACACGCGAAATCCCCCTTCTACCCCTCAGCCGGAAATGAAGCTCCACGTCGCGGTGTCAAAACCGGTGGGGGTACGCTGGTAACTTACCCTACATTTCGGACAAGCGCGTCCCTAAGCTTGGCTCCCCCCTCCCCCTTCGCCCCCCATTCGTACACCGAGGCCGCCAAAACCCGCGAAACCCCACGCTCCTCCGTCGGCCTCCCGACCGCCGCCCAGCCGGAGACTCTTCCCCGACTACGTCGTCCACCGCAACAGCTCGCCGTCCCTCATCCACCGCACCGGATGAGGATCCGTTGTCGATCTCGTCGTCCCGCCGGATCAGCCGCCCCGTCCTCCACCTCCAAGGAGCTGCCCCGACGTTCGCCTCGTCTATCGCGCCACCTCAATCCCCACAGCGCCGTCTTGACCTGCCCCACCGGAACCGCAGCACCCTCACCAATTCCTCCGATGAAGCCGAGGCCAACTCGGCGCCACCAAGGAGGTTCTGCACTCACCGCTGCATTTTATCTTTTATTCGATCTCACGGGGCTGCCGGTGCTCGATACCGAGCAGACATGGCGTGTCTCCATCGACGGCGCCGTCGCCGGCCACATCATCCACGGCGTCTCTCCCCCATGTCGTTGCTTCCTCGGCGGCGACTTCCACAACGGCACTAGCTGCAGCTGCTCCGGCTCTCGCTCGCGCTGCGGCTCTGTTCTTGCTGTCGGTCGCGCTGCTGCACTGCTCCTGCTTTCGTTCGTGCTGCTGCTCTGCTCTTGCTCTCGCTTGCGCTGCTGCTGCTGCTGCACGACCTCCGGCAGCTACAGGAGTTGCTGCTTTAGCACTCGCTCGCGGTGCTACTGCACGACTTGCTCTCTGCTAGTGCGTTCCCTGCTCGAGCGTCTGCTGATTTAGATCACTGCTTCTCTGCTACTAGTGCTCGAACGCCCTAAACATCTATTGCAATGCTCTGTTACTAGTTCAATCAGTTTCGACAGTAAAATTCAGTTTCGACTGTGAAGTTCATTTTCTTCAGTTAAGTTCAGAGTGAACAGTACTTACAGCATCTGTCGGAGCGGCCGTGGCGCGGCTGATGCGTTTTACATCTAGCACTTTTTGGTGATGTATTTTACATCATCTATTGCAGATGATATTAGGGTCCCACTTCAGATTAACGTTGTCTGTCTTGTCATGCTTCAGCCTCGTCGCCGTACACCTTAGCGGAGCTGCTCCAACGACGGAACCGTCCATCACAGCGGAGCAGTACCCTCGGCGCCGTTTCCAGAGGCCTCGGATCTTCTTCCCCGCCTCCGACAGTCACACCAGCATCATCACCATCCTCCACGTCCAACCCAATGATGCTGAGGTCCACAAGGCTATGCCAAAGAGGTTGTACACTCGTCGCATCACTTTGTTTCTCCATTCCTCTGTTCTTCCAATTCATGTGAGCCAAACACCCAGGTTGACTGAAATCCTATGTTTCCAAATGCTCTGTTTTGCACGTGCATTCCTATCCTATTCCTGTGTTTTTCCTGTCCCTGCGTTTATAGAATCCTCCAATTCTAAGGAGCCCTTACAGATTTACTTCATTTTCAGATAGGCGTCAAAGAAAACTCTGTGTGTTATGTCCTGCTCCTGCCGTGCCGTCATCCACCCCACCTGAGGTGCACCATCGACAGAAGCGTTCACTGCAGCAGAGATCCCCCCTGCAGACTTCCTTTCGCCGCCTCAGATCATCTTCCCCGTTGCCGGCAGCCACGCCAACTGCATTACCATCATCGACTGAGCAGATGAACCTGAGGACTACACAGTTCCGGAAGAGAGGTCGCAGTCTTTCGTGTTTGCTTACGTTATACATCGGTTATTATTACCTGCTACTTTATCGTTCAATCTTGAGTTTTGAATTGCCCATGGGTCTCATATCGAGCCAGCAACGAATAGTATCTGTCTACTATCTGGTTCATCTGGGGTCTTCTATGTGGTTCATGTTGGGTGGGCAACAAACAATAGATGATCCATTGTCTATCTTTTTAAACTGAAGCTATAATCTACCTGCTATCATTAGTTTTGGATCCATCCACTCGTTTGCTACCATCAGTCTTGATTTTTGCATGCACCCCTTAGGCCTTACAAAATCTAACTATTTTTTTATTATGCATGTCAGATATTGTACACAATCGTACTGAACATGTAGAGAAAAAGAGAAGACCGTTGCGTGCGAATATAATGTCATGCAGACGCCGCTCCATGGTGGGCGAAGTGCCCCCCCCTCCTGCATTTCCAGATTGTATTCCAGAGGAAGATAACTGTTCAGATGGAGATTCAGAAGGAGCCGACCACGCCTGTTTACCACCTGAGGTGTTTGCTCTAACCTGGCATGCTGATGTTGGTCATATCATGCATATGGCGCCTTGCATTGCTTACATTATACATCTTATATGTCATCAGCTTAGTTTAGATTTGCTTTGTGTGAATGCCACCTGTTTGGTTTCTATATCATACTCCCACCATTCCTAAATATTTGTCTTTTTAGAGATTTCAACAAGTGACTACATACGGAACAAAATGAGTGAATCTACACTCTAAAATATGTCTATATACATCCGTATGTGGTAGTCCATTTGAAATCTCTAAAAAGACAAATATTTAGGAACGGAGGGAGTATATGGGAATTATGCAATGCCATCTTCTTTAGCCAGGCATCATATACGTGAATCATGCAATGCCATCCTGTTTAGCCAGTCATCGTATATGTGAATTGTATTGTGCCATATTTTTTTCCATAATGTATTCCATTTGTCAACAATGTTTATACATTCATCTACTCTTCCTGTGCATCAGCCATTTGAGTCGGTCATGGGAAAATCTGGAGTGAAAACAAGGTCTTCTGAGCAGTCAGTGCTACCTGTCGATGCAGATTTCTTGCTGGTTACAGATAGCTCCTCAGAGGAGGATTCAGAGAGAGATGACCAGTCGTATCCCCCCCCCCCCGAGGTGCATGCTCTAACTTGGCTGGGTTATATTGCTCATATCATGCATATGGTGTCTTGCATTGCCATGCCATCTGCTTAGATTAGACATGCTTTGTGTGAATGCCTCCTGTTTGCTTTCTATATCAGATATGTGAATTATGCAATGCCATGTTTTTCAGCCAGTTATCATATATGTGAATTATGCACCGCCATGGAGCCAGGCATCATATATGTGAATTATCTCATGCCATCTTTTTTTTCATTACGTATTCCATTTGTCGACAATCTGTGTATATTGAACTACTCTTCATGTGTATCAGCCATTTGAGCCGGTTATGGAAAAATCTGGAGTGAAAACAAGGTCTTCAGAGCAGGCAATGGTACCTGTTGAAGCATATATCTCGATGGTTACAGGGAGCTCCTCAGAGGAGGATTCAGAGACAGATGACCAGTCCTATATCCCACCTGAGGTGTATGCTCTAAGTTGCAATGTTTATATTTCTCATATGATGCATATGGTGTCTTGCATTGCTTAGTTTAGACATCATATGCACAATATTGAATTCTATCTGCTTAGTTTAGAGATCATACATGCGAGTGCCAGCTGCTTAGTATATGAATCAATTATGTCAATTATATCATGCCATCCTGTATACTTAGACAACATGTATGTGAATTATTTCATCCCAACCTATTTTAGAAAGACATCATATAGTTTTGTCATGTCATCCTGTTTAGGTACTCATCATATGTTGAATTATGCCATTATATCCTGTTAAGTTATCCATCATATATCTGAAACTGTGTCATGCTATCCTGTTTAGTTAGGCATCATATATGTGAAATTGTGTCATGCTGTCCTGTTTGGTTAGACAACATATATGTGAATTACCACATCTGTCTATCATACAATGTCTGTACGTTCAATTTCTTTTCTTGTTTATCAGCCATTTGAATTGGAGGGGGTGATGGCAGTATCTAAGGGAGCAAAAACCCGTTCTTCACAAAAGACAGTGCTACCCGTCGATGCAGATAGAACCATGGTTGTACTGGCCCACAAACTAGCCCCACCACACATAATCGAGACTCTTCCAGATTGCACACTTACACCGTTGGGCAGAGAACCAGCTACAACCCATCTAACCGCAACCCCAGCGGATAGTAACCCACTTATAGTTGACAAAGCACCATGTCCACCACAGAGTACCCCCACACGAGCAGTTTGTAAAGCTACTGCAGTGCCCAAAGCACGAAGACCACCACAGCTAACCCAAACTCCACGTTTAAAGCAGAAGAGCAACTGTTCTCAGGTCAGATTCCGTAGCTATGGTCCATACTCCTTTGCTGTTGCATCACTGTATTTACTCATACCAACTACTTTCGAATTTGAAGGATCCAATTGAAACTCCAATGGCGCAACAGGTATGTTTTAAACCTATTTCTTTAACTGGATTGCTGTTCTAACTTCTTGCTCTATGTTGATTTCAGTTTAAGTTGTATAAACAGTTATGTTCTCATGTGATGCACATTACAAGTGCTGCCAATGCTGTGTAGTTTCTCACACTTATATTCTGTCTATGCTGCTGTGTCTTAAAAATATATGAGTTGAACTGTGTCTCTATCTTGATTAGGGAACATAAACTAGAATGATATGGACAATACAGTGACCATAGTACATAGATATATGTTTGTTTCATGTTGTTATCCTGTCCACCTTACTACTGAACCGGTTTACCAAAATGAGTTTCGTATACTACAAGCTAAACCTGTGATGTGTCTGCTTGTTTCTCTTGTAGTATGCAAACAGAATATTGGAGAAGAGCACCCCACTATGCAATGGTAGAGAAAGTAATGCAGATAAGGTTCAAGATAGTGAGACAACCCTGTTGGTCTCCAAGAAAGGTGATAAAAACGATCTTGTAGACAGTGAGAAAACCCCACAGTCCTGCGTTGATGTAGTGTTCGAGTTACTGGCCAGTACCGCTGGCACAAGCTCTTCGAACTCGCTGCCTGAATCACTTCGGCTTCTTCAGTCTCAGCTACAAGCTGAAAGGCATCAGTCAGCTGTGCTGCGGCAAGAAGCCGAAGGACTGAGGAAGTCCCTGCAGAATTCAGATGCGTACTTTCTTGTGCAACAGCAAGCGCTGGAGGATTTAAGCGCCAAACAAGAGAAAGTTAATAAGCTTGCTAAGCATCTTGCCAGCATTATGGGTACCCAGGATATTGTTTCTTGAACTCTTCTGAAGTGGTTTCAGTTCTGGACTTGTTTTGCTGCGGCGTTTATATGCTGCTTTGTTCCCTATATTTGCACTGGTGGCGAACTTTGATGCCCAGTGGATGTAATATGTGTAATAGCCGTGATAGCCTAGCATAAGTTGCTTGCTTATTTATTTCCTTGTTGTCTTGTTTATTTGTTTGCTTGTAGTCAGTGCAGTTCTTTTTCCGCGGTTTGCTAGTGGCTGCAATAACCTATTTTTTAAAACTAGGCCACAATAACCATGGGCTAATATTTACTGTAGTGACACTGGGCCTCCTACGGGCCGTAGAAACAGTGGGCCTTCTACGGGCCGTAGAAACAGTAGGCCTTCTACGGGCCGTAGAAACAATGGGCCTTCTACGGGCCGTAGAAACAATGGGCCTTCTACGGGCCGTATCATCAATGGGCCTTATACGGGCCGTATGATCGATTGGCCAAACATGGGCCAATAACAGGCCGCATTATGGCCGTAAACGGGCTAGAGTTGGAATCGTCCGTTCATGGGCCGACCATAACGGGCCATCGTTAATAGGCCGTATTTGATGACGCTATGAAAACGGCCCAACGTATTAACGGACCACAAACGGGCCGACTGTAACCACGGGCTGAATTTGGCCCACAAGCAGAAAATGACAGTAACGGGCCGTAAGTAAACGAATGCTGGAAATGAGCCCAAGAATAAATGGGCTCTGAGAAGGCCGAAAGATAACATGGGCTGGAAACGGCCCAACGGAATAACGGGCCGTTAATGGGTATAAAGTGATACACTGTTCATTACGGGCCAGTTTCACCACGGGCCGTTAATGGGTGTAAAGTGATACACTGTTCATTACGGGCCAGTTTCACCACGGGCCGTTAATAGGCCAAGAGTTACATAGGGCCTCATATGGGCCGAAAGACGTCATGGGCCATACATGGGCCAGAAGTGAAAACGGGCTGGAATCATATTGGATGGCCCAGATGACGCTACTGGGCCTAATTCGGATAGGGCGTAACGGGCCTTGGGTTAGCGGGCTGTAAATGGGCTATATGCGAACAGGCCGTTAACAGGCTTTTCATGGGCCGGCCCGCCACCTTTTGACCAAGTCAAACGGGCCGGCCTTTTCACCGGAATGGGCCTCTGTTGGGCCGTGCCACGTGTCGACGTATCATAGGCGCCTTCTGTCCAAGTAGTGGATGACATCTGTCCCAACGATGAGCCGACACGTGTTTCCTCCAGCCAATGATGATTTTACACGTGGAAAATCCCCATTGGTCGGGGCTGTTAACGGGTTATCGGATCCAAAACCCGACCCGATAGCTTAACGGTGTTCCGTTACGGTGGATGCCACGTGTCGGTCACCCTTAACGAAAGCACTTCCGTGACGCGCGATTTATCATCATGGAAGTGGACACTTCCGTGATGATAATTTTGGTAATGTCATGGAACACTTCTACGACAGCACAGGTATGACTATCTTGATTCTGTCATAAATTTTTCATGGATGTACATGCATGACAAAAAACGCGACCTACTGTGACAAACACGTATCATCACGAAAGTGTATTTTTTTTGTAGTGATGGTGCCCTCCGTGTCGCGCAAGCGTGATGGATTCCCGCTGTAGGGTGTTGCAATACGTTCACGATTCGCTTATAGTGGGTTGGTGAGTGACTGAAACACAAACCCGAGTAAGGGGGTTGTTGCGTATGGGAATAAAGAGGACTTGATACTTTAATGCTATGGTTGGGTTTTACCTTAATGATCTTTAGTAGTTGCGGATGCTTGCTAGAGTTCCAATCATAAGTGCATATGATCCAAGTAGAGAAAGTATGTTAGCTTATGCCTCTCCCTCATATGAAATTGCAATGACGACTATCGGTCTTGTTAACAATTGCCTAGGACAATTCCGCACACCGATCCACCATTATTCCACACTCGCTATTTATAATATTTAGTAATATATTCTAACTTTATGGTCACAGCACCTACTTTCATATTTTAGCTCTCCGATATCATACAAAGTTATCCACTTCATACCCACAACGTAGTTTTATTTCTCGTTGCTAGTTGGAAGCAAACGTTCAGTGTACGTAGAGTCATATCAGTGGCAGATAGGGCTTGAGATAATATTGATCTTACCTTTAGCTCCTTGTGGGTTCGACACTCCATACTTATCACTTCCACCTTTGGAAATTGCTACGATGATTCCTTGCACTTGGGGATTATCAGTGGTCCGTAGTGGGCCCCGCCCGCCTATCTGACTGGTGGCGTGCATCGCGCCGGCGCTCGATGGTGGTTTGAGCGTCTTCATGGGTTCGCTCCCGAAGAACTTGGCGCTGATGTCGGTGGCTCCGCGGGTCGGACGACGCTATGGAAACGTTATCACAAGCGTCATCGCGATGGATCGACACCCGTGGCGGCTTGCGTGGAGGAGGAGAGTGCACCGTGGCCGCAGCACCTCCGGTCCTTCCACCACTGGCATGCGGTGGCTCGACGGAGCGCCGGCCTAAGGGCCCTGCTGGTTGCGGCTCATCTTTGTTGGCAACGCCAACGAGGCTCCGGATGGTGGCTCTCCACTCGTCGAGCTTCTCCGCAGCAGGAGGAAAGTCGAGGAGCAATTGCACGCGCGCCAAAGCTTCGGCCGGCGTGGGTGGCGGCGAATGCTGCATGGGCCGTGACGCGCTCCGACTTCCAACCACATTAGAAGGAGCTCTATCACAGCCTGGCGGCTGTGCGCCATTTTCGCCAGCGTCTCGGCGTGCATGCTGGCCTTCTACGTCCCGCGAATGAAGCGCATGACTCTTCCCCCGGTGGCGCCCAGGGTCACCAGCATGGTGACGCTGCTCATCGCGCACAACCTGGGAGGAGCGCGTCATGGGCGCCGGTGTAGACGTCTTGGAAGTCGCCGCGCCGCCCGTAGGTAGCACGACGCGGCCCCTGGAGGGCCCCGCGCCGCCTGCGGGGGGCCCCGCTCCGTCTTTGGATTTGGCCGCGTGCGGCCCATCGTCTCGCGCACGAACGATGCTGCTCGCCCGGCTTTGACTGCCAGAGCGATGCGGGTGTTCGCGGGCCGCGCCTCGGCTTCCGTCCACGTCCGCCCTGCCACTCACCCGCACTGGTACGGGCCGTCCGGCTCCCGACGAACCGATCGCCGTGATCGTCTTCTTCTTGGGAGCCATGGCGATGAAGAACTGCTAGACTAACTGCTAGACCGGATTTCCACAACTGCGCCCCCTACCTGGCGCGCCAAAGATGTCGGGCAAACGACACCTATGGAATCACTGGGATCCCTTCTACGGTTGGCGGCGCGGGGTTGTGCAAAGAGTGGGTCTGGCGGTCAGCACAAGGAACGTTTACCCAGGTTCGGGCCGCGAAGATGCGTAATACCATAGTCCTGCTTTGGTGTATGTATTTTAATGTTCTTGAGCTCTTGAGCTAGCTACGGTGTGTGTGTGTTGCCCAAAAGATCCGAATCCTTCTCCTGGACGCATCGGGCCTCCTTTTATAGGCAAAAGGGGTTGCCACAGTGGCACGCATGAGGTGGAAAGGCGTACAGTGCGCAAGCTTATCGCTTGTCATTACAGGACAAGACGCATTAAATGCGCTCCCTTAGGTGTCCCGTTGCTTTATTGGGGATGGCAACAAGGCCTGTCCCATCCGTCACCGCTCCGTCTCGCTCCGACGCGCGTCCAGGCCAACGATGCATGCAGCGCCATGTAGGCTGGTAGGCTGCTGAGATGGCGTGGTGGAAGGATCTTAACGAAGATCTGCATGTCACCACGCAGGTGCTTGCTGAGTTGGTCTGGAAGCCGCACGTCGCCACGCAGGTGCCTACCTAGCTGGTCGGGCTGGCAGTTGTATGGGAACGGCGGTGGAGCCTTGGCGGACGCGAGCATGGCCGCGGCCCGTAGGTGTCTTCGGCAAGGGCCTTGCCGGGGCCCCGACAAGGGTCTTGCCGTGGCACCGTGTTCGTCCCCGGCAAGGGTCTTGCCGGGGGTCTCGTGGATTTCCTCGGCTAGGATCCCGCCGAGGATCGTCGTCTTCTGGTCCTCATCTGATCTTGTATGCTTCATGATCTTCACAAAGATCTGCATGCCACCACGGAGGTGCCTCCCGAGCCTTGGTTCCAATGTGGTTGATGGTGTTGGAACCCTTGGGCTCAAGTGTGGCGCATTCTGCTGGTGTTGGGCAAGTTGCCCCGGCAAGGCTCTTGCCAGGGCCGCGGGGGCCGTCCCGGCAAGGGTCTTGCCAGGGGAGTCCACCTCGCCCTCTTGCTCTTTGTGTCTCTAGTCTTGGCGTTGCTTTGCCTGTCTTGTGCTACGGCTTCCCTTTTCTGTCCTGCTAAGTGTGGCCGCGGGCGCAGCTCTGACTACCCGCGCACAAGTAAAGGGGTCAAAAGGAGAGCCCCTACTTTTGTACACCAATAATATCACATCAGAACATGCCCTGCAAAAACAAGTTAGACGTCCTCTACTTTGTTGTCGCAAGTTTTACGTGGCTGCTACGGGCTTCTAGTAAGAACCGTTCTTACCTATGCATCAAAACCACAACGGTGGTTTATCAAGTTTGCTGTTTTAACCTTCAACAAGGACCGGCCGCAGTCAAATCCGATTCAACTAAAGTTGGAGAAACAGACACCCACCATCCACCTTTATGCAAAACAAGTTGCATGTCTGTCGGTGGAACCGGTCTCATGAACGTGGTCATGTAAGGTTGGTCCGGGCCGCTTCATCCAACAATACCACTGAATCAAAATAAGACACCGGTGGTAACCAGTATGACTATTATCGCCCACATCTCTTTGTGTTCTACTCGTGCATATCATCCACGCATAGACCTGGCTCGGATGCCACTGTTGGGGAATGTAGCATGCAATTTCCAAAAATTTCCTACGATCACGCAAGATCTATCTCGGAGATGCATAGCAACGAGAGGGGAAGAGTGTGTCCACGTACCCTCGTAGACCGAAAGTGGAAGCGTTAGTTTAACGCGGTTGATGTAGTAGAACGTCTTCACGATCCAACCGATCAAGTACCGAACGTACGGCACCTCCGAGTTCAGCACACGTTCAGCTCGATGACGTCCCTCGAACTCTTGATCCAGCAGAGAGTCGAGGGAGAGTTTCGTCAGCATGACAGCGTGGTTATGGTGATGGTGATGTGATCCGCGCAGGGCTTCGCCTAAGCACTACGACGCTATGACCGGAGGTGTAAATTGTGGAGGGGGCACCGCACACGGCTAAGAGAACAATTGATGTGCTATGGGGTGCCCCCTGCCCCCGTATATAAAGGAGGAGAGGAGAGGGGGCCGGCCCTAGGGGTGCGGCCAAGTGGGGGGAAACACACTAGGACTCCTAGTCCTAGTAGGTTTCCCCCTTCCTTCTCATGGAGGGGGAAAGAGGGAAGGGAAAGGGAGGAGGAGAAGGAAAGGGGGGCGCCGCCCCCTCCCCTTGTCCAATTCGGACCCCCATGGGGGGCACCCCTTGTGGGCTGCCTCCTCTCTCCCCTATGGCCCATGAGGCCCATTACTTTCCCCGGGGGGTTTCGGTAACCTCCCGGTACTCCGAAAAATACCCGAAACGATCCAGAACCATTCCGGTGTCCGAATACTATCGTCCAATATATCAATCTTTACCTCTGGACTATTTCGAGACTCCTCATCATGTCCGTGATCTCATCTGGGACTCCGAACAATCTTCGGTCACCAAAACACATAACTCATAATACAAATCGTCATCGAACGTTAAGCGTGCGGACCCTACGGGTTTGAGAACTATGTAGACATGACCGAGACACATCTCCGGTCAATAACCAATAGCGGAACCTGGATGCTCATATTGGTTCCTACATATTCTACAAAGATCTTTATCTATCAAACCGTAATGACAACATACGTTATTCCCTTTGTCATTGGTATTTACTTGCCCGAGATTCGATCATCGGTATCCTCATACCTAGTTCAATCTCATTACCGGCAAGTCTCTTTACTCGTTCCGTAATGCATCATCCCGTAACTAACTCATTAGTCACATTCCTTGCAAGGCTTATTATGATGTGCATTTCCGAGAGGGCCCAGAGATACCTCTCCGATACTCGGAGTGACAAATCCTAATCTCGATCTATGCCAACCCAACAAACATCTTCGGAGACACATGTAGAGCATCTTTATAATCACCCAGTTACATTGTGACGTTTGATAGCACACAAGGTGTTCCTCCGGTATTCGGGAGTTGGATAATCTCATAGTCAAAGGAATATGTATAAGTCATGAAGAAAGCTATAGCAATGAAACTTAACAATCATTATGCTAAGCTAACGGATGGGTCTTGTAGAGGCATATGTGATCCCGTTCATCAAATGACAACATATGTCTATGGTTAGGAAACTTAACCATCTTTGATTAACGAGCTAGTCAAGTAGAGGCATACTAGGGACACTCTGTTTTGTCTATGTATTCACACATGTATCAAGTTTCCGGTTAATACAATTCTAGCATGAATAATAAACATTTATCATGATATACGGAAATATTAATAACAACTTTATTATTGCCTCTAGGGCATAATTCCTTTACCTATTTGTTGCTAAACCTAATTTGCTAAGAAGAGCTAAAAATTGGTAGTTGCCTATTCACCCACTATTGCAGGTTGCTGCTAACGCGACACTACAATCAGAGACCCTTCGACGAAACTGTGTGTTATGCATTAATCGCAAACGGTGGAGTAAAAAACCGTCAAAAAAGGTGCAAAATGTTTGCGATGGAGGATGCATCAAACACGGTTCAGATTATAGTTGCGTGTGCGATTCAGGGCACACGGTTAACCAGTTCGAACTATTTGCGATGATGCAGAACAACAGAAACAGGCAATCATATCAATGTGTGTGCGATATATGGCATACAGTTTGCTCCGATGAACTGTTTGCTATTAGGGAGTGCAACAGAAACGGTTAGCCAGATCAAGGTGTGTGTGATATAGGGCATACAGTTCACTCGGACGAACTGTTTTCGATTAGCGAACACAACAGAAATAGTTCAACTTAACAAGATGTGTGTGATACGTGGCAAACAGCTGACTCGGATGAACTGTTTGCGATGAGAAATTACAACACAGACGGTTAATACAGTTAGTTCGTGTGTGATTCTGTGTGTACAAAAAACTTTGAAAAATGTAAACTAGTTGCTTGCGGTGGCTAGGAGTATCGCACATGATGCGTTTGCGAGTACTCATGTGCGATGATTAGTAAGTTACACATACGTTTCCTTATGTTAACACTTGTGTGATAAATAAGACGTGGCACCAGATACGGTATTCGGGTTGTGTGTGTGCTCCACTTAGTCTTCCCGCGCTCCAGCGAATGCTTCCCGTGCTCCACATGGGTGAATTGTAAAATCCACGCCTCTTCCCTCACCGGTTTTCCGCCACCAGCTAATGGCTTGCTGCAGATAACCCAGGTGGTAACGCACCGCCGCGACACTCTACGTAGATCTAGTCCTCACCCATCTACCATTAGTTATTCCAAGCATGCTAGGCAACCACCAAAGTTTCGACGTCGACGCCTACCTGTGTTACATCTTCGGCAAGGAGAACGAGCCGAGCAGGTCGGGGAGCAAGAGCTCCATCGGCCGGTGCAGGCACCATGGCAGAAGAAAGAGAAAGGACGAAGGTCGTCCCCTATGCTTTAGACGTAGGCTCTACAATATGCTATGCTGTGTACCGCACCTGAAGTGTGCCTTGCCATGAGTTAGTCAAGGGGTACAATAGTGATCCAAGAAGGGATCACATGACAGCGGTCAAACTTATCCTTAGTATCTAGTGGACTAAGGAATTTTCTCGATTATGGAGGTGGAAAGGGGGTTCGTCGTAAAGGGTTACGTCGATGCAAACTTTGACACTAATCCGGATGACTCTGAGTAGTGAACCGGATTCGTATAGTAGAGCAATTATTTCGAATAGCTCCAAGTAGCGCGTGGTAGCTGCATCTACAAGATGACATAGAGATTTGTAAAGCACACACGGATCTGAATGTTGCAGACCCGTTGACTAAAACCTCTCTCGTAAGCATAACATGATCAAACCCTAGAACTCACTGAGTGTTAATCACATGGTGATGTGAACTAGATTATTGACTCTAGTAAACTCTTGGGTACTAGTCACATGGTGATGTGAACTAGATTATAGACTCTAGTGCAAGTGGGAGACTGTTGGAAATATGCCCTAGAGGCAATAATAAAATGGTTATTATTGTATTTCCTTGTTCATGATAATTGTCTGTTGTTCATGCTATAATTGTATTAATTGGAAACCGTAATACATGTGTGAATACATAGACCCCACATGTCCCTAGTAAGCCTCTAGTTCACTAGCTCGTTGATCAATAGATGGTTATGGTTTCCTGACCATGGACATTGGATGTCATTGATAACGGGATCACATCATTAGGAGAATGATGTGATGGACAAGACCCAATCCTAAGCATAGCACAAGATCGTGTAGTTCGTTTGCTAGAGCTTTTCTAATGTCAAGTATCACTTCCTTAGACCATGAGATTGTGCAACTCCTGCATACCGTAGGAATGCTTTGGGTGTACCAAATGTCACAACGTAACTGGGTGGCTATAAAGGTGCACTACAGGTATCTCCGAAAGTGTCTGTTGGGTTGGCACGAATCGAGACTGGGATTTGTCACTCCGTATGACGGAGAGGTATCTCTGGGCCCACTCGGTAATGCATCATCATAATGAGCTCAATGTGACTAAGGAGTTAGCCACGGGATCATGCGTTACGGTACGAGTAAAGTGACTTGCCGGTAACGAGATTGAACAAGGTATTGGGATACCGACGATCGAATCTCGGGCAAGTAACGTACCGATTGACAAAGGGAATTGTATACGGGATTGATTGAATCCTCGACATCGTGGTTCATCCGATGAGATCATCGTGGAACATGTGGGAGCCAACATGGGTATCCAGATCCCGCTGTTGGTTATTGACCGGAGAGTCGTCTCGGTCATGTCTGCATGTCTCCCGAACCCGTAGGGTCTACACACTTAAGGTTTGGTGACGCTAGAGTTGTAGAGATATTAGTATGCGGTTAACCGAAAGTTGTTCGGAGTCTCAGATGAGATCCCGGACGTCACGAGGAGTTCCGGAATGGTCCGGAGGTAAAGATTTATATATGGGAAGTCCTATTTTGGCCACCGGAAAATGTTCGGGATTTTTCGGTATTGTACCGGGAAGGTTCTAGAAGGTTCCGAAGTGGGGCCCACCTACATGGGGGAACCCACATGAACGTGGGTAGTGGGGGCAAGGCCCCACACCCTTGGTCAAGGCGCACCAAGATCCCACCTTAGAAGGAATAAGATCATATCCCGAAGGGATAAGATCAAGATCCCTAAAAAGGGGGGGATAACAATCGGTGGGGAAGGGAAATGATGGGACTTCTTTCCCCCACCTTTGCCAACGCCTCAATGGACTTGGAGGGAAAGAAACCAGCCCCCTCCACCCCTATATATAGTGGGGAGGCGCATGGGAGCAGCACCCCAAGCCCTGGCGCCTCCCTCCCTCCCGTGACACCTCATCCTCCCCGCTTGCGCTTTGGCGAAGCCCTGCCGGGATCCCGCTACTTCCACCACCACGCCGTCGTGCTGCTGGATCTCCATCAACTTCTCCTCCCCCTTGCTGGATCAAGAAGGAGGAGACGTCCCCGCTCCGTACGTGTGTTGAACGCGGAGGTGCCGTCCGTTCGGCGCTAGAATCATCGGTGATTTGGATCACGACGAGTACGACTCCATCAACCCCATTCTCTTGAACGCTTTTGCGCGCAATCTACAAGGGTATGTAGATGCACTCCCCTCTCTCTCGTTGCTAGATGACTCCATAGATTGATCTCGGTGATACGTAGAAAATTTTAAATTTCTACTACGTTCCCCAACACCCAGGTGGTAACGCACCGCCGCGACACTCTACGCAGATCTAGTCCTCACCCATCTACCATTAGTTATTCCAAGCATGCTAGGCAACGACCAAAGCTTCGACGTCGACGCCTACCTGTGTTACATCTTCGGCAAGGAGAACGAGCCGAGCAGGTCGGGGAGCAAGAGCTCCATCGGCCGGTGCAGGCACCATGGCCCATCGGCAATGATATCGGTGTGACAGTCCTTGGGAGCACAATCGACATATTGAAGAGGAGGTGTGATGAGCAGTTTGCCATCCACCGTGCAAAAGATCCAGAGCTGCTCGGTGGCATGATCGATGACCAACCCGAAGAGCCGCCTTCATGAGTGCTCAACGAGAGCCTGATGCCCCGCATGGAATGGGCAGAGGACCTCTATGATCCAGTCAAGACACAGGCAGCCTGCGGCTTCATCATTTCCCGCGGCGGCCGTGTCAACCTCGACCCCGACGATGTGGTGGCCAGGCTCGAGTGCATCCTTCGCGGAGTTGACGTCCCCGGCGAAGTAGAACATCGCCAACGTGATATCTTGAGGATGCAGGTGATGGACGGAATTTGCTACTAGGCCAGAGACATGGAAATGGAGCGGTTCCACAGAGTTGTCATGTGCGCGATTGCACGCTGTCAAGCTCTTCTGGAAGAGGCCCAACAACCCCAAGAGCCTCCCAGCGCCAGCAACTCCGTAGGAGGAGGCAGGTTGGGACACTTGGAGTGAATGGCCACAAGGGTGCTATGCTGATCATGGAGTCCGAGAAGACCATCGTCGGAAGGCCGCCAGCTCAGCCTTTTAGCTTATATTTTATTATAATTGTGTGCATATGTAGGTCGTGAGTGTTCTGGGCCTTGCCGCATGTGGCATTTTAAATTATCCTGAATATGTAAGACAATTATTAAGAATTATTAACCATTGCCATTGTAAATTTGCCTCAACGATGAGCAGAGCGCGCGCAGGGACGCCAGAGCGGAGCGCGCCGCGGCCGCCTCAATGGCGAGCAAAACGCGCGGACGGACATGAGCAGAGTGCGCCGCGACCGCTTCAACGCAACCACGTGGTCAACCTTCTGCCATCAATAAATTTTGACCTTGTTTCTCGTCACATTGCAGATTGCAACGCAATAAGTAATTGCAAATCTATTCACACCTATCAAACTAATATGTGTTCACACTTAGCACCGGGCTATAAAAACTACCCACTCGAAAATTACTTCATAGTTCCTCTCCTCATCACCCACAAAACTGGTCTTTCCTGTCAAGTCATTCCGCCATGACCGGTAGGAGGAGTTTAGGGTGGACATATAACCAGGCGGCAAAGACCAAGGCCGCGGAAGAACTAGAGAGGTCCCGCCGCGAAGCCGCAGCCGTAGCAGAGATGTCCCGGCGCGCCGCGGAGCCCTCGAACAAGCTCTCACAGGCAAGCGACGGCTCTCACAAGCGCATTGGCGACGTCAGCCATCGTGAGGAGCCGGCGTTCCTGAAGTCCTTCGCCGGCGACGACGACATTCTCGCTGGCGTCACCACGCAGCAGGAGCTGGTCGATGGCTTGATGAAGCTGCTCAAGATCAGCGATGCCTCGGTTGACAAGGCGACCGGCCTCGTCGAGAAACTCATGGGTGACAATACGAAGCTCCTCAAGTTGGCCGCGGAGAAGGTGGAGGAGGCCGCCGGCTAAAATATGCTGCATGAGCAAAGGAGTGCCTCGGAGATGACACTGAAAGCGGTCGTCGAGGAACTTATGGGTGGCTTGAGGAAGCTCCGGATCGAGCGCGAGCAGGAGGTGGAGGAATCCGTGGCTGCTTTCAAGCGAAGTCGTGAGGAATTGCAGAAGGAGATGGAGGATTTCGTCGCCCGGCAATCCATCGATGAGTAGAGATAGTAGCGACCCAGATCGTTGTCTGCAATTTCCTTCTTCTCTTGCCCCCGTGTCTTCCGGGCTTTGCGGCATGTGGTATTTTAAATTATCCGGAATATGTAAGACAATTATTATCTGCGCCATTGTAAATTTTTCGTCGTATTATCCGTTGCCATTTTATTTGTGGTCGTATTATCCGTTACCCTATGTGGCCATTTAAATTATGGCGGAACACGAGTTGAAAACACGAACAAAGCAAATGCTTCCATGGGATCACAAGCAAACACCCTCCGTCCAGGTGCTTTAGTTAACCCATTAATGGAGAAGTTGTGAGCGAGGCGGGCGGCGGCTGGTGCATGGAGGTCAAAGAGCTTGCTTCCCGGTGGGCATGGGCGGCCTTGCTGCTCGCACGTGTCCCGTCGAGCCAGCGAGGTGAACAGGATACACGCGTCCCATCGAGCCTGCGTGGCGGACTGCTCGCACAAGTCCCGTCGAGCCTGCACGGCGGACTTCTCACGCTCGCCCCGTCTAATCAAACAGTTGCACGCACGCCATCGAGTATTGTTAAATTTCGACACGGTTAATATAATACAATCGTTTGCGATATTAACGTGTCAGCTTTTTGTTTCAAAAAGGACTTCGTTGGCTACTAATGTGTGCGCCTCTTCTCAAACTGGACTTTTTTACCACGGCATATATGTGCCATGTCATGAAACCATGCCAAGTTTCATGTTTTTGGGTGAGTTTTTGATTTACTGGGATTTAAAAACCGAGATTCTCAATGTTTCAGGATGACGACAAGTTTGTAATTCATTCCCATTCCTTAAATGAGACCTAAAGATGCACCCAATGACACATGTACGATTTCCCACCCATTTATCTTCACTGGAGCATGTGCTTGTAGTTCAAATTTGAATTATGGACTACATTAAATGCGTAGAAAACTTAGTAATTAGTGATATATATACAATGGCCAAACAAACCCTGAACAGTTTCAAATTTCAGCCCGACACTCATGTTATTCTATGTTGCCTGTAGAAAACAAAGTTCAAGGCGAGAAGAGGCAGCGATTATCATTTCGCCCACAAGAGGGGCATGTTTCCCTACCGGAACCACGAGGGTTGCGACAGGCTCCGATTTGTAAGAGGCTTGTAATATAGCTTCGCCCAAATTGGACAATTATATGTACCATGTAGTCACACCATGCCAAGTTTCATGATTTCCTGGTGAGTTTTGGATTTACAGAGATTGAAAAACCGAGATTCGCAATGTTTGTGGCCAAGCCAGGATGGCGAGATGGTTGAATTCGTTCCCATTCATTCCTTGGGACCTAAACATGGACCCCAAGGAAACATGTACATTTTTTCTAGCCATTTTGGTGCACTGGAGCATGTATTTGTAGTTCGGATTTGAATTATGGACATTAAATGCCTAGGAAACTCAATTAATGAATAAAAAAGGTAAAACGAACCCTTAATAATTTCATAGTTCAGCGCGAACCTCTCATTGTTCCGTGTCATGTGTAGAAGAAAATACGAGGCTAGAAGAGGGAGTGATTATCGTTTGGCCCACTAGGGGACACGTTTCCCTATCGAAACCACGAGCGTTCTTGCAACAGGCTCCGGTTTGTAAGAGGTTTGTAATAAAGCTTGGCCCAAATTCGCAATTTTTTTACTACGACATAGATGTGCCATGACATGACACCATGCCACCTTTGATGACTTTCAGGTGAGTATTGGATTTATGGGGAATTAAACACCGAGATTCGAAATGTTTGAGGATGAGCCAGGACACCGGTACGGTTGTAATTCGTTCCCATTCCTGGCATGGGACCTAAACATGCACCCAAGGACACATGTATAATTTTTCTAGCCATTTTGGTGAACTGGAGCATGTATTTGTAGTTCAGATTTGAATTATGGACATTAAATGCCTAGGAAACTCAATTAGTGTATAAAAAGGCAAAACAAACCCTGAATAAGTTTAAATTTCAGCACGGATATCATGTCGTTCCATGTTGCCCGTTGATACGTCTCCAACGTATCTATAATTTCTGATTGTTCCATGCTATTATATTATCTGTTTTGGATGTTTAATGGGCTTTAATATGCTCTTTTATATTATTTTTGGGACTAACCTATTAAACGGAGGCCCGGTGCTAGTTTCTGTTTTTGCCTATTTTAGAGTTTTGCAGAAAAGGAATACCAAACGGAGTCCAAACGGAATGAAACCTTCGCGATGATCTTTCTTGGACCGAAAGCAAACCAGAAGACTTGGAGTTGAAGTCTAGAACGCCACGAGGCGGCCACGAGGCAGGAGGGCGCGCCCACGGGGGTAGGCGCGCCCCCACCCTCGTGGGCCCCTCGTAGCTCCACCAACGTACTTCTTTCGCCTATATATACTCTTATACCCTAAAACCATCAGGGGGAGCCACGAAACCACTTTTCCACCGCCGCAACCTTCTGTATCCGTGAGATCCCATCTTGGGGCCTTTTTCGGCGATCTGCCGGAGGGGGAATCGATCATGGAGGGCTTCTATATCAACACCATAGCCTCTCCGATGAAGCGTGAGTAGTTTACCACAGACCTTCGGGTCCATAGTTATTAGTTATATGGCTTCTTCTCTCTCTTTGATCCTCAATACAAAGTTCTCCTCGATGTTCTTGGAGATCTATTCGATGCAATACTCTTTTGCGGTGTGTTTGCCGAGATTCGATGAATTGTGGATTTATTATCAAGATTATCTATGAATATTATTTGGTTCTTCTCTGAGTTCTTATATGAATGATTTGATATCTTTGCAAGTCTCTTCAAATTATCGATTTAGTTTAGCCTACTAGATTGATCTTTCTTGCAATGGGAGAAGTGCTTAGCTTTGGGTTCAATCTTGCGGTGTCCTTTCCCAGTGACAGTAGGGGCAGCAAGGCACGTATTGTATTGTTGCCATCGAGGATAAAAAGATGGGGTTTATATCATATTGCTTGAGTTTATCCCTCTACATCATGTCATCTTGCTTAATGCATTACTAGAGTTCCTATGAACTTAATACTCTAGATGCATGCTGGATAGCGGTCGATGTGTGGAGTAATAGTAATAGATGCAGAATCTTCTCGGTCTACTTGACACGGACGTGATGCCTATATTCATGATCATGCCTAGATATTCTCATAACTATGTGCTTTTCTAGCAATTGCTCGGCAATAATTTGTTCACCCACCGTAATACATGCTATCTTGAGAGAAGCCACTAGTGAAACCTATGGCCCCCGGGTCTCTTTCTTATTATATTGCATCTCTTTTATTTACATCGCATCTTGTTTACTATTTTCCAATCTTTACTTTTCAATATATTCAACAAAAATACCAAAAATATTTACTTTACTATCTTTATTAGATCTCACTTTTTGCGAGTGACCGTGAAGGGATTGACAACCCCTTTATCGCGTTGGTTGCAAGGTTCTTGATTGTTTGTGCAGGTACTAGGTGACTTTTGCGTTGTCTCCTACTGGATTGATACCTTGGTTCTCAAAAACCGAGGGAAATACTTACGCTACTTTGCTGCATCTCCCTTTCCTCTTCAAGGGAAAACCAACGCATGCTCAAGAGGTAGCACCCGTGGAACAAAATACAAGGCGAAAAGAGGCAGTGATTACGTTTCGCCCACAAGGGGAACACGTTTCCCTATCGGTACCACGAGGCTTCTTTGAGAGAAGCTCTGGTTTTTGTAAGAGGTTTGTAATAAAGCTTGGCCCAAATTGGACAATGTTTTTACCATGACATATATGTGCCATGATGTGACACCATGCCGCCTTTGATGATTTTCTGGTGAGTTAGGATTTATGGGGATTTAAAACCGATATTCCAAATGTTTGAGGACGAGCCAGGACGCAGGTACGGTTGTAATTCGTTCCCATTCCTGGCATGGGACCTAAACATGCACCCAAGGACACATGTATAAATTTTCTAGCCATTTTGGTGAACTGGAGCATGTATTTGAAGTTCAGATTTGAATTATGGACATTAAATGCCTAGGAAACTCAATTAGTGTATAAAAGGCCAAACGAACCCTGAATAAGTTTAAATTTCAGCACGGATATCCTGTCGTTCCATGTTGCCCGTAGAAGAAAATACAAGGCGAAAAGAAGCAGTGATTACGTTTCGCCCACTAGGGCGACACGTTTCCCTATCGGAACCACGAGGCTTATTTGAGAGAAGCTCCGGTTTGTAAGAGGCTTGTAATAAAACTTGCGCCACAATGGACGAAAAAATTCCTTGACATATAAGTGCCATGTCGTGACACCATGCCAGGTTTCACGATTTTCGGCTTAGTTTTGGATTTATGGGGATTTAGAAACCGAGATTCTTCTCACGAAATGTTTTCAAATAGCACACGGTTCACTCATGAAAGCCGATATTCAATGAAAACTTCGTGGAAACCATATTTTAAAGTTTCATAAAAAATCTGAAAAAAATGTGGGATGTTAAGAAGGTGATGTTTTATTGCGACACAAAATTTCAAGTTGAAAAACATTACGAGATGTGAGCTATGAGAAAGACAAATTCGGCCCTGAATAGTGATATTACTATTCGGCACTATTCAACGCTGATTTTGTCTTTTTCATAGCTCACATCTTGTAATGTGTTTCAACTTGTAATTTTGTGTGGCAATAAAACATCATCCTCTTAACATCCCGCATTTTTTTCAAAAAAAATTGGAACTTCAAAAATATCTTTTTCTCGTGGTTTTCACCGGTTTCTACCGAATGTTGGTTTCCGTATGATATTCTTCCCCCCCTGCTGCGCGCGCGATCTGAGTCGTGCGTTCTGATTGGCCAGAAGCCAAACCCCACGGATCGTACATGTGCACCGTTGGATGCTCCCAGATCGAACGTCAACCCTGAGCCCTTTCGACGGCACATGCAGTACATGGGTAAGCACTGTGCGCATGCGTCGTGCTAGCTCACGCTTCCTTCTCTACTAGGTTTTCAAAATAGGCTACCGTTTCTCGCCACTCCTCTCATCGGTTTCTCGCCTCTTCTCCCATAGTTTTCCCGCTACCAGTGTCAGTGCTCATTGAAGGCTAGCGGCGACACAGCGGCCATGTAAAATATCCCACACAGTTTCTAAAAGTGCAAATGTGTGTGATAGGAGGGAGTAGGTCCCATAGGGTGGCCAGCGTGAAATGCCTTAATGGCAAGGAGGAAATTCTTATCAGCAAGGGCCGGCTTCCCATCCGCTAGCCTAGTCGAATAGAACGCAGAAGTGAAGCGTGCTTGGGCTAGAGTAGTCCAAGGATGGGTGACCCAGTGGGAAGTTGCATATCTCAAGCTTCATTTAAATGCCATGACATGGTCATTATAGAGATATATTATATCTCTATAGTGACCTATCATGGCAATTATATAAACCTTGGGATCCTTGTTTTGCTCATTTGTAGAATATGTTTTTATGGGTTATTTTTTGCTCTAAAATATTAAAGAATGATTGACTGGACTTGTCATGGCGATTATATAAACCTACTATGTTTTTATGGGTTATTTTTCCTCTAAAAAATTAAAGAATGATTGACTTGACCTGTCATGGCATTATATAAACCTTTTTCAGGTTGCATGCAGGGTATAGGGGCAGGGTGTTCTTCTCGAGCATGTCTCCCTTGTGCGGCTTATAAACGCAACAGATATCTGTGCGCTCCCCGAGGTATATATATTATCCTTTACCGACAATTAGGGGGCCCCACACAATCTATCCCTTTGACCCAACAACGACAAGGGTTTGACCATGATGGTTTCCTATTGATACTAGTAAGGTACACGTGCATTGCATGCATGAGATTTGGTAACCAAATTATAAATAAAACCACACTATAGCATGTAAGCTTTGAGTCATATATGCATGATGTAGATGTTTGTTTAATTCTTATAGTTCATCTCATCAAAAATCAATTAGTTTTATAAAAAAATCTATTTTAAGATTCATGGAATTGTGCATTGTAGAGGTAAATCAAAAAGTGACAATTCATTTAGAAAAAAAATTGGGCAATTAAGATATGGAAGATTCTAGAGAACAAAGGAGAATTGCTTGTGTTTTGTTGTTTGTGCATTATGCTTAAGTTCAACCATGGAGTCTTCTAGATTGTACATGTGGCAGAATCTGGTGGAATGTAGATGATATCCAACGGCCAATAGTGCTCGGATTTGCCATCTCTGTACCGTCAGATTGGCTTCATCCAACGACCAACTTTCAAAGTTATTCGCACACTATATAGGTGTATAGATGTATATATGTATATATGTGTGTGTGTGTCCCATGCTAGACCAAATAAAGTTCGAGCGCATGCGTGGGACGTCCCCCTGCCGCCGCCGCCTCGAAGTTGGGAAACTGATATTCGTACGTATTGAACCAGGCTTGGAGTCGGGTACGGTGTTCGGTTTGTAATGTAGTCGGTTGCCCATCGAAGTTGTGCATCTGGGATTGAAACACATCACTCACCACCGTACCCATACATATTTTCGGGCCGCATGCAGTGTATACAAGGTCTTCTGATTGACCACGTCTCCCTTGTGCGTTTTTTGTGACGACACGCATATCTGTGGGCTCCCCGAGTGTATATATATATATCATCCCTTTGACCGATAATGAGGGGTATGTGTTGGCCATGAATGGATTCCTCCTAGTTCGTGTTAGAGCCGGTTACCGTCACATGTCGCTCAACCAAAGCTCGAGCTCATGCGTTGTCAGGATTCCCTCCCACATGCTCGGATTGCTGGGTTCGACCTACATCAAACCCTGCGTATCTCGTCCTTAACTACCTTGCCTTCATGGTTGTTGTCTGTATCGAGAGGTAGGCACCACATCTAAATTGTTCATTATTCTATATTGAAAACACAGATCACCCCTTCTCAATGTACATCATTTTGGGCCGCATGCAAGAGGTGCTGGTTTTGTAGTCCCTCTCGTGCAATTTTTATGATGGTTCAATCTATTGGCCCAAGCGGTTTATTGACAACAACAACTGTCGTTTGACCAAACGATAGATTCATTGGTCCGTCTTATGGTAGGTCATGGAGACATGCATGTATGACCAAAGTATCGATCATTACGTGCATCCGCCCCGCTGGCACGAAGTGGGAGGTGGTGGGCCAAGCATCCTAGCTAGGTACGTCATTATGTCATTATATATATATATATCCAAGGGTGCTTTCGGGTTTGCGAGGCAGGTGCCACCAAAGTTATGCACTGTGTATTTAAAGTTTTAAACATCCCCAATATTCCTACATATATTTGGCCACTTCCAGGTGGTTCTTGACTTCTGGCCCCTCTCATCTATCTTCGACGATGCGCCCAACCGTGGGCCCGCACATCAAAGTTGTGCATTGGAATTTTGAACATCACAGACCACCCTTTTCACTCATATATATTTGGGCCACATGCTGGTGTGGCTATCTTCTGACCCTCTCTAACGTTATTTTTTGCTGCAAAGACTCTGATGACGCTCAACGGACACAGGTATAATATCTTAACCGTGTGTGATACAGGTGCGCTGTGAATCACCACGCCTGCGCAAGCGCGAGCAAATTAAGGTGGAGGTACTGGCTCAACCGTGTGCGATGCAAGTGCGCTAAAATCACCACGACCGCGCAAGCGCGAGCAAATTAAGGTGGACGTACTGGCTCAACCGTGTGCGATGCAAGTGCGCTGAAATCACCACAACCGCGCAAGCGCGAGCAAAGGAGTGGAGGTACTGGCTCAACCGTGTGCGATGCAAGTGCGCTGAAATCACCACGACCGCGCAAGCGCGAGCAAAGGGTGGAGGTACTGGCTCAACCGTGTGTGATCCAAGTGCGCTGAAATCACCACGACCGCGCAAGCGCGAGCAAAGGGTGGAGGTACTGGCTTAACCGTGTGCGATGCAAGTGCGCTGTAAAACCACCACCTATGCAAGCTAAAGGCGAGTAAGTTTATTTGGAAATTAGGACGAACCGTGTGCGATAGACCAGCTAGGTAGAAATATAAAAACAAACTACCCGCCTTGAGCGTTGCAAAAATCGGCGATTTCGTGCCACTTTTCCTTATTATCATACACACATATTGTTATTGGACCATGCGCGATCTTGGGAACTCCCGCCCCGCATCAATTCCTTTACCCAAATTTTAGTAGCCGCCGTACTTCAACCGTCGCCCACACTCCTCCAGCATCGACCTTATAGTAAAATTGCAGTAGCCGAGGCATTTGAACCGTCGCCCTCCCTCATCCACCACCATCTCCACCCACCATTACTAAAAAAATTAGTAGCCACAGCCTATCCTCAAACACCAACCCCCTCCCCTCCACAGTCCCCCACCCTCCCCTCCCCCTCGAACCCTAGCTCGCGGCCGCCGCCGGCGCCAGCACCAACCTCTGCCGGTCTGCCCGTTCCTCCTAGCTTAGATAATAAAGTTTAGGTTACCCAGCGATTCCCATACCGTCGCCCCACTCCACTGAGTTTTTAGATGAGGCATGCGGTGTCCCTCCCCGCCAGATCCACATCCCTTTCTCCACAATGTCACAGCCTAAGCTCGACCACGTATCCCGGGGAGCCTGACGAGCGTTCGTCCAAGAAGAGGTTTATCATGGCCTCTCCGGCGGACGTTGGTGAGGTGGCCGCCGTTCGCCCCGACCTGTTGATCCCGGAGCAACACGTCGCCGGGGAAACCGGCGAAGACATTGACTACGTTGCCATGCCGAAGGCTTCATGTCAGCGGGCTAGCATATTACAGTATCTCGGGAAAGCTGGCTACGACATCAAGCTCGTCCACAGCGACGGCTTCACGTGGGCCATGTCACAGGTTAAGTGGTCCATCCCCAACCCCTCTGGTTCAACCGTCGTCGATCTCTTCGATGACCCTGCCGCTGTTCTCCTCCGCCAAGCGGTCAAGGATTTGTGAGCTTTATACGCCATCGAGCCCATTTTGCCATTTCTGAAGGACACGTTCTACGGTGGTGGCTTGGGATCCTCAATTGCCAAGTCAGATCTCATCGACCACGACCATGAGGAGGGCACCGATGAAGGTTCTTCCAAGGTGAAACAGCTGATCTATGACATCAGAGAAAGCACCATGGGTCTGTGCTCTACCAACTGGAAGGATCCCGTCCATGAAATGTGAGGCAACAATCTATCAGCAAATCTTACCTTTTCTAGCTTGCCAACCCGTACCCTTTGTTGTAGTAGCATTTGCCGTACGGTGCTTTAACAGTGTCGTGTTTAATTATTTCAGCTAGGCAAAAATGTATTGTTCAATAGGGCTATGTGATGTTTAAGTATGAATTGTCCACTTCAGTTTCACGAAGGGCTATATTTGGTTGTTTATAGTGAGTAGATGCCTTGTTTATCTGCATTTGCTTGTTAGGTTGGTTAGAGTGAGCATTTTTCTAGTTATCGAGCAGATTCCTTGTTTATATGTATTTGGTTCTTAGTTTGGTTGCAGTGAGCATTTGTCCAGTTATCAATCAGATGCCTTGTTTATCTATATTTGGTTGTTAGGTTGGTTGAAGTGAGCATTTGTCCGATTTTCAAGCATATGCCATGTTTATCTGTATTTGCTTGTTAGGTTGGTTGCAGTGAGACTCTGTCCAGTTTTCAATGGCTATATTTGGTTGTTATACTGGTCATTTATGCCTTGTTTAATTCAGTCATTCACAATGTGTTGTCCATTATGTGCAAGCATTACCTACATTCTATTCGTTTTCAACAATACCAGTTTGAATTGCAATATTTGATGGCTGTTAAGCCTGCTGTCGGTAACATTGCCTTCCATTTTATATCTGCTTTAACAGCATGCTGAAACCAACACATTCAAGCTATCATTTGGAGATGATGTTGTTTACCTTTGCTATATTTGTTTGATGTTAAGGTTGCTGTACTTATCATGCCTTTCCACTACTTATGCAGGACAACAACGGGAGTGGCCACCATTTTCCGCCAAGGTTAGCTTCATCCCTCGGCTTGTACTCCCCCCGTCGTTCCATAATGTAGTGCATATAGATCCAGGCCTGGACACTTGTTAGCTTCTGATATTGACTTGTTGCTTGTAGGTACATTTGCCCTTGGCAAGGATCCACGCATCGACCCTTTTTGCGTATGGGGCAATGAGATATTCATGAACAAGCATCAAGTGAGGAAACTGATAAGGATTATTAGCAAAAAGATACGAATGGTGGCAAGAAAATTATTTGTTTATGCTCTACCCAACACAACAGTGAGCTGTAGGATGGTAACTACAAACTCTGCAGCCTTCTCTTTTTACTTCCCATAATGAGTTGGTAAACAACAATGTCTGAATCTTTTTCGTTCCTAGTGGTTCCCGAAGCAATTCACTCAAGATTACCTCGCAAAGTACATGATTGGTGGACACGCAATGAAGGTTAGAGTATTTCATCCAGACTACAATGAGCATCGAGAAGTCGTAATGAAGACAGTGAAGGATGGATGGGCAGCCATCACAAGGGGTTGGCCTAGAGTCGTGCACGCATTACGCATGGAGGAGGGCACAATATGGGCATTCCGCTTCACCTTCTCCAGCAACCAGAATGTCTTTTGCCTTTCTCTTTACAGTCTTTAGTACAATCGTGGTTCATCATTCTTTACTTGGTGCTTCTATAGGTCTTCAGTATATGTACATGTGCATTGAATTATGCATTCATGGTTGAACCTATATTTGTAATAAACATGGGTGGATATGAAATAAAGTGATTGCCTACTTTCAAAATGAAAACATGTGATTTTTAAATTAGCGATTAATTATGGATTACACTACACACGGTTCGCGAAAGCGAAACGTCTCCGATAGACGTGGAGATCAGAAATGTTTCTAGGATCCACTACGTGTGCGATCAATCTCCACTGCACACATGACATCCTCTTGAAAACTGTTTGCGTTGGGCCACCTTGCGCAAACGTTTACCACATAAAAACTGTGTGTGATGGACAGCCTTTGCCACATAGTTTCTTCTACGCACCGTGTGTGATGCATTCAATAATGCAAACGATCAAATTGTTAATATCGTGTGCAATAGCAACGCTATCACAAACGATTTAACGGGAAAAATTGTGTGTGATGTACCTGCGAACAGAAACGTTTTCCTTGGAGCGACTGTGTGAGATGTACATACGAACGGAAACGTTTAGCGGGGACTGACTTTGTGGGATGTACTTGCGACCGGAAACAATTTCTCCTGTATAATTGTATTTTCTTAGCTCTACTGTACATATTTCCGTATTTGAGCACTCGCCGGTCGCACACGACCTCATTTTGCCGAGCGTGTGTGCCAGGAGGGCATATCCCCGACAGTTTCTGGGTCATGTGGGAAGGACCCCCGTATCGCCGTCACACACTAGGCGACGGTTCCAAATGCTGTCGCGGAAAGGGGTTTAAAACCATTTGTATAGCACCGACGCCTACTAGTGACCCCCCTCTAGTCAACCATATCGATCCTTACAATTGGTATCAGAGCCTCGTCTCTTTATTAAGGCTTTCATCACCCGAAGAGTATGGTTGACGACGGTGGTATTGGGGATGAAGTGCCCGAGGCCGTGGAATTGAACTCGATCACTCGGGACAACTTAAATGAAGCGATGGCTTCACTTAAGACTTCCATGATGACCCAGGTCAAATCCGTGTTTAAAGAATTACTTGAGGGGTTGAAAACTACTCCCGGTCCATTGCTTGTGGTTAATCCCACTACATCGGAGTCAGAGGCCAATTCCGGCAAGGAAGCGGCTAAAGGTACTCAAACTTCTTCCCCTCACGACAAGAATGGGACGGGAACCTTTGCCTCGGTCCCCCCTCCCCTGGTCTATGGAGGACCGGTCCCTACACCTCGCATTAATAATTATGGTCCTCCTCCCAAGCTTGTTAAGGGTGATTTTCCTAATTGGGTTTTTCGCATTATGTCTCATTTGAATCACTGCTCAACTAACCTTTGGAGAATCATTGAGCAAGGCTTCTACCCGCATGATCCAAACAACTTCACCCCAAGAGAATAAGTGGACAGTGAATACAATCACTCCACTTTGTTCATCTTTCAAGATGTGGTCCCACCCGAAGATTTACAATAGTACGCATCGGTGCTATAAAAACGGTTTTTAACCCCTTTCCGTGATGGCATTTGGAACCGTCGCCTAGTGAGTGACGGAGATAGGGGGGTCCTTCCCACACAACCCAGAAACCGTCGGGGATAAGGACCCTACAGTACTCCTACTAGTTTCTGCTCGCATTGCCATCGCAGTCGGTATCCTATGGTGCTACGTTTACGATGCGCGGCCCATCACAAACGGTTCACTATTATAGAACGTGTATGATGCGCGGCCCATCCCAAACGGTTCACTATTAAGAAGATTAGCTAATCATCGTACGAGTGTCGGACAGGATTATGAAATGTCGGACCGTCGTAACATCGTCGTACACGACAACTATCGCACACGCTATTCTGTGGTGCAACGTTTACGATGCATACTTCATCAGAAACAATTCATGGTTGCGAATCGTGTACGATAAGGCAACTAACACAAACATTTAGTTTGCCCGCACCATTTGTGATATTGTCTGACATCGCCACGCTTTGCAAACGACAACTGTGTGCATTCTTGCACATGTTTCCTCTCTGTGAACTGTCTCGGATTATGGTGTATATTGCAAACGTTTGTGTTTTATCAACCCTGTGTGCCGTAACAACCTGCAGAGCATAATTTTACCGTAATTTAATTGCTGATATTTCAAATTGTACGATATTTAAATTTGAATTTGAATGTATGTTGCAGCTTTATTCATATCCATCGGGTTCAAACAACCAATGCATTATTCGATTCATAGGTACATATGTTCAAGAATTACATAAGAACCAAATAAAGAATGATGAACCACAGTTGTATACTTGTACTATTGAAGACGGTAAAGAAAGAGGCGAAATACATTCTCGTTGCTGAACAAGGTGAAGCGGAATGCCCATATTGTGCCCTCCTCCATGCAGAAGGCACACACGACTCTAGTCCAACCCCTTGTGATGGCCGACCGCCCATCCTTCACGGTCTTCATGAAAACATCTAGATAATCATCGTGTTTTGGTAGAAATATTTTAACCTTTGCATGCCCACCAATCATGTAGTTTGAGAGGTAATCTTGAGTAAACTGCTTCGGCAACCACTTCAAAGGAAAAAGATTCAGACATTGTCATCTAACACAACTCATTATGGGCAGTAAAAAGAAGGATGTAGAGTTCTTACTTACCATCCCGCACTTTGCTGTTGTCTTGGATAAAGTGTAAACAAATAGTTTAATTGCCATCTTTGGAGCCATTTTATTAACATTCTTTATCAGCTTCCTCACTTGATGCTGGTTCATCGATATCTCATTGTCCCATACGCAGAAAGGGTCGAAGCGCGGATCTTTACCAATGACATATGTACCTAAAAGCACCAAGTTAATATTAGAAGCTAAACAACAATTGCACAATGATGTAGTACAACACTCTTTTATAATACTCCCTCCGTTCCTAAATATTTATCTTCTAGCTATTTCAACAAGTGACTACATACGGAGCAAAATGAGTGAATCTACACTCTAAAATATGTCTATATACATCCGTATGTGGTAGTCCATTTGAAATCTCTAAAAAGACAAATATTTAGGAATGGAGGGAGTATCTTATAACATCCAATATACTCACATATTACTCCCTCTGTTCCAATTTTTTGTCTTTCTAGAGATTTCAACAAGTGACTACATACGGAGCAAAATGAGTGAATCTACACTCTAGAATATTTCTATATACATCCGTATGTGGTAGTCCATTTGAAATCTCTAAAAAGACAAATATTTAGGAACAGAGGGAGTAGATAAATTAACATCTTATATTATGGGCCGGAAGGAGTTTAGTGCATTCTTACAAATTATCGGTTGATTAACTGCTGCTGTATCTATGGGTTACAGATAGTTTGAGCTAGTTCGGGCTCAAATAGCCCTAAAGTATATCTAAACATGAGGGCTAGTTTGAGCTAGTTGCATCTATAACCCACCCAAAAAAACTACCCAACCCACGAGGTGCTAATTGGAGCTAGTTCTCCTAGTGCATTTATTGTCAATCTAACACTGCCATCCAAGCAACTCTTTGGATGGAGTTAGTTCAGGGTTAGTCATGAGCTAGAAACTAACTCTAACCTTTAGATATGTTGAGTATCCAAACAGGATCATGTTGTTGTTGTTGCTGCTGCTCTTCTACGTATATCTAGACATCATTAGAACATTAATGTAACACTCTTCCTTGTTGCTATGTAGCCTAGGATTGCATATTTAGACATTAAGTACAGTGCATGTTGCTATGTAGCCTCAGATATATTACATATGGTCCTAGTTAACCTAACGATAAATGGGTTGCAGATATATTCAGTTAAAAGTCTAATTCACCGATTAGTCCCTTATCAGCCCCCGGCCTATATGGTACCAGCTACCGATATCCTAAACAGTGAGCAGATATAAGCCATGGGATGAAACTAACCTCGATGGAATACAGCAGTCGTTCCCAAAATTGTCCTGTGTAGGTACATCGAGAAGCATGTTAAGCACAACAGGCTAAACATCAACCAAAATTATCCATGGCAGACAAAATAATCTCCAAAAGATAGCTTCAGTGTGCAGGTTTAAGCACGCTAGTAAAGCAAAACAAGTGGAAAGGTGTGTTAACTGCAACATGCCTAACATTTAACAACAAGCAAACATAGTCATTCAAACTGGTATTATGTCGGTCTAAGTACACTCATTATTGTTAAATAAAAATGGAAAGGCGTGTTAACTACAAGATGCAGCAACCAAATGTTGTCATTCATAGTGGTATTGTTGAAAGTGGTACTGATGAAATTGAACTGCATAGTTCATACTTGCACATATAGAACATCACGTTGTGAATAACTGGAATAAACAAGTCATACTACGAACAACCAAAGATAGCATTTGAAACTGGACATATGCTAACTACAAACAACCGATCAATCAAAAAACTTTAAATGAGGCATATGCTAGCTATAACAAGCTTAACAGCAAGCAAATATATGCATTCCTATCGGTATGTTTAAAACTGGATTGATGAAATGTACTGCACAGTAAATAATTGCACATATAAAGCATCACATTGTGAACAACTGAAATAAACAAGGCATACTGCAAACAACCATATATAGCAATTAAAACTGGACATATTCTCACTACACTACAAAAGGGACTCGAGAAAACAAATCATGGGTTTCCCCCTGTGAAGAGGCACGGCAAAACAAATCATGGGTTTTCTCACTTGTCACAGATGGGCTCGTTCCTGTGGGAAGAGCACGGACCCTGGATGCGCTCCATGTTGTCCCAGATGGGCTCCTTCCCCTTGGAAGAGCATGGCTATAGGGTGCCCTCCCTGATGTCACAGACGGGCGCTTTCCCCTTGGAAGAGCAGATGGGCTCTTTCCCCTTGGAAGAGTCGGAGAGGGTGCCCTCCTCGTGGTCGCCGTCGATGAGGTCTGACTTGGAAGCTGTGGATCCCAAGCCAGCGTCGCAGAACGTGTCCTTCAGAAATGACAAAAGGGGCTCGATGGCGATGTAGGATGGCAAATTATTGACAGCGAGCTAGAGGAGATCGGTGGTGGGGCCATGGATGAGATCGACGGCGATTGAACCCAAGGGGTTGGGGGTGGGCCACTTAACCTGTGACATAGCCCACCTCAGGCCATCGCTGTCGATGACCTCGATGTCGTAGCCGGCGGCCGAGACATGCCCGCATACTCTAGCCCGCTGCTTGAGTGCCTGCAGCCAGTAATGGTCGTCAGCTTCCTCGGCGACGTCGGGCGAAGAAACCACGATACACCTCTTTTGGGCCAGTCGCTCCTCGAGCTCCACGGGAAGCGTAGCCAGGCTTAGGCTGCGACGCTTTGGAGTGGGGGATGGGGATCTATGGGAAAGGGGGCGTTTGGCAGGCGTCATCTAAGAAACTCAGGGCGGCCTGGGTATGGAGAACCGTGGGTAAGCTGCATCGGCAAACCGGCAGATGTTGACAATGGAGGCCTTGCCACGGCGGTGGGGACCTTGCTAGGGTTTCGAGCGAGGGAGGGTGTGTGTGTGTGTGTGCACACACGCCCGAGGAGGTTTTGGTGTGTGTGTGTGTGTGTGTGTGTGTGGAGGGGGGCGGGGGTGTTTGAGGAAATGACGCGGGTACTGGAAATTTTACTACGCGGGAGTGAAATGCTGGGGCTATTGAAAATTTTGATGATAGTGCATCGCACACGGTCCAGAGATAACAACCGTGTGTTATGAAACAGAAAAGCCCTCGAGGCGGGCAGATATTTTCTAGGGATGGAGGCGGGATTGGGAACAAAAAACATTGCACACGGTACGGAGATAACAACCGTGTGTTATGAAACAGAAAAACCCTCGAGACGGGTAGATATTTTCTAGGGATGTAGGTGGGATTGAGAACAAGAAATATCACACTAGGTCCGGAGTAAACAACCGCAGAAAAACCCTCGAGGCGGGCTGATATTTTTGAGAGGGGGAGCCTCGTGGATCCCAATGTATTGTGTGGATGTGTGCATGGCAGGGGCACCGGCGTGGCACACGGTTAGTTTGAGTGAACCATGTCTGTTGTGTCATCCGACTTGTCTAATGTTCATAAATTTGGCGAAAAATGACGCGGGAGAGGGTCAGAACATGAACACACTTGCATGTGGACCAAATTTATGTATGAAAAGGGTGGTTTGATTTTCAAATACCAAATGCAACTTCGATGTGGTACCTATCTCACAAAGTGCACGGTATTGCTTGCCCCCACCCCCCTCGTGTCGGCACGAAGGGAATCCTAAGCTATGAATGCATGCCCCCCAACCAAGGTTCACCTAGCAAAGTGCGAAGTAGCTAGCAGCCCCCTCCTCCCTTGTGTCGGCACGAAGGGAATCCTAAGCTATGAATGCATGCCCCCCAACCGAGGTTCACCCTATCAAAGTGCGAAGTAGCTAGCAGCCCCCCCTGTCGGTGTCAAAACCGGCAGATCTCAGGTAGGGGGTCCCGAACTGTGCGTCTAAGGTCGATGGTAACAGGAGACAGGGGACATGATGTTTACCCAGGTTTGGGCCCTCTTAATGGAGGTAATACCCTACTTCCTGCTTGATTGATCTTGATGAATATGAGGATTACAAGAGTTGATCTACCACGAGATCGTAATGGCTAAACCCTAGATGTCTAGCCTGTATGTTGTGATTGCCTCTACGGACTAAACCCTCCGGTTTATATAGACACCGGAGGGGACTAGGGTTGTACAAAGTCGGTTTACAGAGGAAGAAATCTACATATCCGAATGCCAAGCTTGCCATCCACGCAAAGGAGAGTCCCATCCGGACACGGGAAGAAGTCTTCTGTCTTGTATCTTCATAGCCCATCAGTCCGGCCCATGTCATATAGGCCGGACACCCGAGGACCCCTTAATCCAGGACTCCCTCAGTAGCCCCTGAACCAGGCTTCAATGACGATGTGTCCAGCGCGCAGATTGTCTTCAGCATTGCAAGGCGGGTTCCTCCTCCGAATACTCCAAAATAGCCTTCGAACACAGAAAAGGTGTCCGGCTCTGCAAAACAAATACCACACACGACCGTAGAGAGTATAATATTTCATGAGTCCAATCTGCTGACAACTTTTGCAGCGTGACATCACGTCCCGCCCGGTCATTATTTTGAACCTTTTTTTCTTTAGCCTCCCGCTCCATGTTTCAAGATGCGGTTTTATTGGCACGTCTTGTCGAAGCAGAGATCGTGTCCCCTTATTACGGGATTTTCATCAATACGGGCGTGGGTAATCCAACCGCTCTGTTGGCACAATTCCTTGGGAATAGGCAAGTTTTAAGGCCCATGAGGAGGCGTTTGGTATTCATCGCCTTTATAAAGGGGCACAGACCCGTCTCTTTCCTCTACGCCCACCTCTTCCTCAACTTTTCCAACCTCGAGCTCCAACACCCAGGTTTTTGCTTAATTGCTCCAAGCTTCCCAGTCTTGTCCGGACCCAGCCTTCAAGGCCGGTGGGTGGCCTCCTCTGTCACAGAGGAGGATATCGCGAAGCTCCGGCGGCAAGGTACCTGACTGTGGAAATCCTCCACAGGCTCCCTACTAGGGGACATGTTATTCCTACACCCAGATCCGGCGAGAAGGTCGTATTCATCTCCCACTTCCTCCGGGGGCTAGGGTTCGCTCTCCACCCCTTCGTTCGTGGCCTCATGTTCTATTACGGGCTAGATTTTCACGATCTGGCTCCGCACTCCTTTCTCCACATCTCGACGTTCATTGTCATGTGCGAGGCCTTTCTCCGCATTCCCCCACACTTCGGTTTATGCCTCAAAACCTTTAATGTGAAGCCGAAGGTAGTCGGCGGGGAGCAAGCGGAGTGTGGCGGTGCTATGGTGAGCAAGCTCGCCAATACTTTTTGGCCAGAGGGCTCCTTCACAGAAACTTCCAACCTATGGCAGCGGGAGTGGTTTTAATCACTGAACCCTGCGGTACCAAGTGGGCTGCCACACCCACGTTCCGATCTGGCCCTCCATTACGACTCGCATCATGGATTAATAAGGGGCTGGACTGGGGATCAACTGATGAAGTGCAGACGCTACGAACTCGTATCCGGACCCTCCTTGAAAAGGACACCGGCCTCATCAATGTGATCCAGGTAATGGTAGTCTGTCGGATCCTGCCGTGCCAGCGACGGCCTCTCCGCATGTGGGAGTTTAATCCGGAAGGACCACGGACCCTTCAGCACTTCTTCGACACAACGCACTGAGGGATGTGGAAGTTATTCTTCAGGACCCGAAAGCAGTGGCCGGATACAACCAAGGACATCGGCCTCGACTGCAACCATCTGGATACCTCGGTAAGCACTCGACTCCTGAACACAGCTTAGCTAATTATCCCGTATCAATATACTGAGAAACCTGTCTTCGACCAGGGATAGATAAAGAAGGCGGAACGAATTAGGTGTTCAGCCCTACTTCCTGAAGACTCAGCTGATCCTGTGTTGACAAGGATGCTGGCCCCAGCGCCGTATCAAGTGCCGGCAAAGGAGGACAAGGAGGAGAGCAAAAAGGCCAAAGGTGGCCTTCACCGTAAAGGTACATCGGACGCTATGTCCGGGGAGACTGGAACCCCCTCTTCTGAAGACAAAGGGGAAGGAGAAGATAATATCCCTTCTCCCAATGGGAAAAAAGGACCGCCTCCGAAGATTTGGAGTTGGAGGCTCCCAAGCGAGGGAAGATGTCCCTGTCAGGAGGTTCGGGTTCGGAGGACGACATTGTTGCGCAGTTCCTCCGTAAGGACAAGCCTTTGGCCGAATTGTAAGTGAACATGGGTGTTCTAAACATATCATGTTCCTTTCAGGTTACAAGGGTAACATCTAAAATATATGTTTGCAGTCCGGCCCGCCGTCTTCCTCAACAGTCCTCCTCCTCGGGGGATCTGCTTCCGGAGATGATGGAAAGCGAGACGCCTCCACAGGCCTCCTCGCCCAATAGGGCGGACAACTTCGAGGTGTCATCTCGGAGGATCTCTCCCGATCAACAAGTAGTGTGGGGGACAATGAAGACAATGCCCGAAGGTGATACTTCGGTCGTCCAGGGTCCGAGGTGTGCAGCCCCTATGGGGACCAACAATAAAGGCCCCGGACTATCCAGTTTATAGCCGAAGACGACTCTAGGGTCGAGTAAACATATCCCTTTGAAGGGAGTCCGTACTCCCGCAACCGCTTTCAGGAATCCGGAGGCGCCGGATACGTTGATGGACATGTTGCAAAATGCGTCCGTCTCAGAGGAACATCGTACCTTGATGGGTTCGGTAGTTGAGAGGATTCTGTCCGCGAGAAGAGGACTGAACAAAGCCTTCACGGGCCTGCTAAGAGGCTTCGAGGTATGCAATGTAATATCTTCAATTGCTCTCACATGCAAAATGCACCTGTGTATAGATAGTAGCCCCTGAGACTCCGGTCGGCTTCCACAAGGAGGCGATCAGAGGATCAAAAAAGATATGCTCAGGAAATGACATGATTAATTTGAAAACAGGCTGTTATGTCAATGGCAACTGCCCACGCTGCGGAAGTTGCAGATTTGAAGCAGAAACTTGAATCAGCGGATGAGGACATTACTCTTATTAACAGGCGGCTCGACGAGGCACAAGGTATGTTTTGGGGCAGTCAGCTTATGCATGTATAATAATGTGAGCACGAAGCTGAGAATTATATACTGAGACATGCATAACTGCAGATAGTGCTGCCGCGGTTGAGACCCTTCGGGCTGAACTTGCCCGGGCCAAGGAGCAAGCCAGAGTGAGTAATGCGGCTGCCAAGAAGGCAGCTACTGAGTTAAAGGCCGAACAGGCTGCTCGGCGCCAGTGCGAGCAGAGAATATCTACCATGGCGCGAGAGCTAAAGGATGCCACTGGCCGATGCAAATCACTCGAGAAGAATAGCAAAACCAAGGCGGCCGATCTCGATAAGGCCTTACAAGAGGCGCGAGAGGCATGATCCGAGTCAAGAGCGGCTCGGGAGGAGATCCGGCAAGCTGGGGAGATAGCGGCTGGTAAGCCCTTTCTTTTACAGACTAAATTGGGCGATCCGAAGTATGCCCCGCTTAATCAAATGTGGAGTTCTCCAGATGCATTCTTGGACCTGCCGACGAGTGTCTCCGATGCGGCGCAGTTTTTCCAAGCGCAAGAAGGATGTGCAACGGAGAAGCTTTTCTGGTCACGATTCAGCACGCCAAAGCATCCGCTGTTGCTGAACAAACAGATGGCCTAGTGGTCCGAGCTCCACAAGATATCCGGATCTGCCATGAAGGACGTCGTGGTCCGGCTGTGGCCGATTGAGCCAATTCCGAATAGTTATTTCGGTTTGGTGCAGCGACTTGTTGATGCGGTGCCGTGTATCGACGCCGTTAAGAGGTCGACGTGCATTGAAGGTGCATGGATGGCCTTTGCCCGCATCAAGACGTACTGGGCAAAGATGAAGGCCACCGATATTGCAGTGAAGAGCCCATCCAGGGGCAAGGACCATCACACGCCAGAGCATTATTTTGAGGATGTCCTAGAGGGCACCCGCTTGGTAGAGGGTCAATGCTCGAAGGATATGATGTTCGAGTGAATGTATCAGAATTGTGATAACATTACTATAATATATTTAAGGTTGTGTTATATTTATGCCTTTTTCCTGAAAGGTATTTCCTCCTGTGCGGCCGTTTTATGTAATTTGAAAGTTTGCCAGTCGTCGGCTTCAGCCACCTCGCATATAATGCGGGGGAGTTCGGAATAGCAACTGACTACACTTGACCCAACGTCTTGGTCCGTGAAGGAGGTGTCAGTGCGGCGAACTAGGCAATCAGACTATAGGGCTTTAACACCTTCACTTAGCCATAGGAGCTTGACGGTGGGTCTACGATATAACCCCTTGTATGTACGCGTTTATCCGAATACGGTGCGTTACATAGGTGACCAGAAGAACGGTCCTTCGTGTAATACGGAAGAAACCTCGAAAGATTCTGATAAGTCATCGAGTGGTTGACCAGCTCTCGCCGCAACATGACAGTCAGTTTTCGGCTTTCTCTACTGAGGTGTTTGACCAGGTGAACCGGAAACACAATCACAGTAGTTCTCCCTTTACTACCCTAGCCGATAGAGCGGAACGTAACGTAGTAAGCACGGGAGCCGGGCAACCCAACTATTGACCAAAGACATGATTCAAAGCTGATGCATATAAGGCCAAACTTGTGATGCCGAAGTGTGCTATAAAGTTGTTCGGGCTTTTCGGCAACTCATACGTTGCCGTATCGAGTCCCTGGCAATTTGTGCCGAGGTGCGTGTGTGAAACAACTGAATACGGATTATGTTCACCAAAATCTGATTGATACGTCAAACGCAATTTACAGATTATAACACCACGGCCCAGGCCATTTAATATGCCAGGGGTCGGAGGATGAGGAAAAAAGGCACTTTACAGGTTTGAAATAAAGTGTTCAGTCTACAAAAATCATTCGGACCTCCTGTCGCATGTCTGCGTTGCCTTTGCCTCGGCGAAAAGATTCCTTTACAGGAATTGCCTTTGGTTATTTATATGAAGCCGAACTCAGAAAGAGTCTTTGTAAGTCCGTAGGATAAACAGGTTTGGGTTCACCTATAATAAAAGGTAAAAAATAGTTAGAAAAGGAAGAATGTTGTAAGGGTGCGGACCGCATTGTAGGTCTGTCCGTATTGTGCCTTCGCCGATGACCAAGGTATTTTAAGTGCATAATTATGCCTGCGTGATACAAACTTCGCGGGTATATGAGGCAGACGACGGAGGCCGAACTGCTAAGCCAACCCTAAACTTGATCGGTCCTGTGTAGCAGAGGCCGGCGGCTTAATTGCCGATGGGATACGCGGCTTAATGAGACGGCTTTGTACTTTGGCTGCAATAGCCGAAGTATGCTCCTCTGTACAGAGGGAGCGTTCCGTACTTCCGTTTATCGTGATGACGCCACGTGGAACGGGCATCTTAAGCTTGAGATAAGCATAGTGTGGCACCGCATTGAATCGAGCGAATGCAGTTCGTCCGAGCACTACTTGATAGCCACTGCGGAAGGGGACGATATCAAAGATCAAGTCTTCGCTTCGGAAGTTGTTCGGCGAACCGAAGACGACTTCCAATGTGATTGAGCCCGTGCAGTGGGCTTCTGCGCCGGGCATTACTCCCTTGAAGGTAGTTGTGGTGGGCTTGATTCTTGAAGGATCAATGAATGCCCATCCTATGGGCAGTGTCTTGGTAGAGTTGATTGAGGCTACTGCCGCCGTCCATAAGGACTCTCGTGAGATGGAATCCATCGATAATTGGGTCGAGGACTAGAGCTCCCGAACCTCCGTGACGGATACTGGTTGGGTGGTCCTTGCGATCAAAAGTGATCGGGCAGGCCACCCATGGGTTAAATTTTGGGGCGACTGGCTCTATAGCGTAGACGTCCCGTAGTGCGCGCTTGCGCTCCCTTTTAGGGATGTGCGTCACATATATCATGTTTACTGTTTTTACTTCGGGGGGAAATTGCTTCTGTCCCCCGGTGTTCGGTTGGCGAGTCTCTTCGTCATCGCTGTCACTGGGCGGCCCCTTCCCCTTGTGTTCGGCATTGAGCTTGCCGGCTTGTTTAAAGACCCAACAGCTTCTGTTGGTATGATTGGCTAGTTTATCGGGGGTGCCATGGATCTGGCAGGGCCGATCCAGTATCTTGTCTAGATTGGATGGACCATATTTGTTTACCTTGAATGGCTTCTTCGGTTCTCCGGATTTGGAACCACTGAATCCGGCATTGACCTCCATGTCTTGGGTTCCTACATTATTATTTTGACGCTTGTTTTTATCGCGTCGAGGCTTTCCATTGCCGTCCCTGATCTCAGAGGTGTCAGGATCGCTGGTGCTATTGTTTTGTCAAGCCAGCCAGCTATCTTCTCCCGCGCAGAAGCGGGTCATCAGTGCGGTAAGAGCTGTCATAGATTTTGGTTTTTCCTGGCCGAGGTGACGGGCCAGCCATTCATCTCAGACGCTATGTTTAAAGGCCGCTAGGGCTTTGGCGTCCGGACAGTCGACGATTTGGTTCTTTTTAATTAGGAACCTAGTCCAGAGCTTCCTGGCTGACTCTCCGGGCTGCTGGATGATGTGACTGAGGTCATCGGCGTCCGGAGGCCGGACATATGTACCTTGGAAGTTGTCGCGAAAGGCGTCCTCCAAGTCCTCCCAGCTGCCGATAGAGTTTTCAGGCAGGTTGTTCAACCAATGCCGAGCTGGTCCCTTGAGTTTTAGCGGGAGGTATTTGATGGCGTGAAGATCATCACCGCGGGCCACATGAATATGGAGAAGAAAATCCTCGATCCATACCGCGGGATCTGTTGTTCCATCATACGATTCAATATTCACGGGTTTGAACCCTTCACGGAATTCGTACTCCATTACTTCATCAGTGAAGCAGAGGGGGTGTGCGGCGCCTCTATATCGGGCCAAGTCACGACGTAGCTCGGATGGAGTCCGTCTGCGGTTTTCGGCCCGGACGTGATTATGCTTGTCACGTCTGGCTAGATAGCCGTCGTCACGCGTCGGGGCACGCCCTCGCGATCCATAGATCGATCTGGTCTGACCTGCTCTACTGTCCAGGACCTGATGCAGGTCATATGTATATCCCCGAGCTGTTGTATCCCTACCTTTAAGGCGAGGTAGTATGGGCTGGTGTTCGGCTTGAGTTGTCGTTTTGTTCGGGCCACGTGGTGGTCGGTCCGTCGCATTATGTGCTGATGCTACAGGCTCGAAGGCCTCGTCATCGAATTGAGGTAGCAATTTGCGCTTCGGGTAACTTTTGGATGGGCGCTCGAGGCCGTATTCCTCGGCTGCCAGGATGTTAGTCCATCTATCGTTGAGCAGATTTTGATCAGGTTGAAGCTGTTGCTGCTTCTTTTTCAGGCTCCTTGCAGTGGCAATTAGCCGGCGCTTAAAGCGCTCCTGCTCGAGAGGTTCCTCGGGTACGATAAAGTCTTCGTCACCAAGGCTCACCTCGTCCTTGGAGGGTGGGAGATAATTACTGTCCTCCGATTCTTCGTTTATGGCCTGTTCGTCAGGGCTAACCTGCCCATCTTCCCGATCGTCTTGTTCGAGAGTTGGCTCGACGGGGTCTTCCTTGTCTTCGGCACCGTCCAGAGTGTTTTCGTCTCCTGTGCCGGCATTGCTGAATTTTCCGCGGCGTGATTTAGAGTGGCGCCGCTGACGTCAGCGCTTTGGTTGTATCTCAGGAGGTTTATCCTCAACTGGATCCTCCTTGTCATCGCCGTCACCCTTTTTGGGTGTATCCACCATATACACGTCATAAGAAGAGGTGGCCGTCCAGTGGCCGGTAAACGGCAGGTTTTGGGCCTGCTCTTCTCCGGCATCGTCGTCCATACCGTCGATGTCTTCGGAGCCGTAATCGAGCATGTCAATTAAATCCTCGACAGTGGCTATGAAGTGGGTGGTGGGTGGGACATAAAATTCCCTGCTCTCAGCCCCTAGTCCGGGCTGGGCATAGTTCCGACGTGGCTCCTCTGTAATGACGAGGGATCGCATCAAGTCCAGAGCCTCGCTTAAAGGCGAGGTTTTGCCAGGGAGAAGAGAATCCATGGAGTACGGCGAGAAGGAAACTTCTTGGTCGAGCTCACATGATGCTGGCTCCAAGGGTTCGGAGCCAGTGTACGAAGGAGATCCGGCTTCACGATGGTTGCTAGCGACACTACTTCCTCCGGTTCTCCCGTACTGGCTTTAGTGGCCGCGTATAGTTCGGCGGGCTTAGGAGTCCCATCTTCGGACATGGCGATGCGCTCTGGATCTAAAGCCGGAGTGAAGGTTGGATTCATGAACCCTTGGAAGATCAAGTCTGATCGGATATCCGCGATATAGTCCAGATTTCCAAAGCTAATCTGGTGACCTGGTGCGTAGCTATCGATCTGCTCTAGATGGCCAAGTGAGTTGGCCCGCAGTGTGAAGCCGCCGAATACGAAGATCTGGCCGGGGGGAACTTCCCCCAGGGCAGCGTTGTTGTAGATGATGGATGGAGCCATCGAACCTTCCGATGACGACACAGCAGAACTCTCAATGAAAGCACCAATGTCTGTGTCAAAAACCGGCGGATCTCGAGTAGGGTTCCCGAACTGTGCCTCTAAGGTCGATGGTAACAGGAGACAGGGGACACGATGTTTACCCAGGTTCGGGCCCTCTTAATGGAGGTAATACCCTACTTCCTGCTTGATTGATCTTAATGAATATGAGGATTACAAGAGTTGATCTACCACGAGATCGTAATAGCTAAACCCTAGATGTCTAGCTTGTATGTTGTGATTGCCTCTACGGACTTAACCCTCCGGTTTATATAGACACCGGAGGGGACTAGGGTTGTACAAAGTCAGTTTACAGAGGAAGGAATCTACATTCCGAACGCCAAGCTTGTCATCCACGCAAAGGAGAGTCCCATCCGGACACGGGAAGAAGTCTTTTGTCTTGTATCTTCATAGCCCATCAGTCCGGCCCATGTCATATAGGCCGGACGCCCGAGGACCCCTTAATCCAGGACTCCCTCACTCCTCCCTCATGTCGGCACGAAGGGAATCCTAAGCTATGAATGCATGCCCCCCCCCAACCGAGGTTCACCTAGCAAAGTGCGAAGTAGCTAGCAGCCCCCCTCCCTCGTGTCGGCACGAAGGGAATCCTAAGCTATGAATGCATGCCCCCCCAACCGAGGTTCACCTAGCAAAGTGCGAAGTAGCTAGCAGCCCCCCTCCCTCGTGTCGGCACGAAGGCAATCCTAAGCTATGAATGCATGCCCCCCCAACCGAGGTTCACCTAGCAAAGTGCGAAGTAGCTAGCAGCCCCCCTCGTGTCGCTACGAAGGGAATCCTAAGCTATGAATGCATGCCCCCCAACCGAGGTTCACCTAGCAATGTGCGAAGTAGCAACCCCCCCCCCCCACACACACACACTTTTAGTCACCGGGCCAGAGAGGCATATCTCACCAAGATGGATAGTAAAACGGACCAAGAATAATCCACCTTGGTCGTACAACCTCTCTCTTGTTGTTGGTCAAAGTGATGGTTGTCCATGCGACCCCAGAGATGGGCTAGCTCGCCAATAATCACGCAAGTAGCTAGTCCCCGAAGACAACCACTGCATGCGTGTGGCCCAAACATATGTATGGAGAGGTGTGTTTTTGAGTAACAATGGAACAACTTTGATGTGGCACCGTGATTTCGAACTAGAAATCCCCACACTGGGTGAGGGTTAGGTTGACGATGCATATGTATGTTACACCACACTTCAAGAAACCGACGGGGATTTATACATGCATGCGTGCATAGTATATGCACTCAAACTTAAGGTCTGAATCTCACCATGACCTATACTACGATAACACGAACCAAATGAAGAATCCGCCATGGTAACCTATCTTGTTGTTGGTCAAGGTGATCATGGATGTCCACGCGGGCCCAAGAATATATAGGCTTGTCGCCAATAACCACATGAGGGAGTGTACCATTTGAAGGAAACCACTACATGCATATGTATGGAGGTGATGGGTGCATGCATGTTTGAATAACATTTCACAACATTGATGTGGCGCGTGCGTCAAAAATCGTACACTAGCTCCTCACACAGAGCGAGATCGGTTCATGACGTGTCGTTGTACTAGCCACTTCGACTCGATGGGAGGGATTCATGCGTACACATGCATGTGTGTGTGATCAAACTGTATCATGCATGTCATCCCAGGGAATGACCTATATATATACCGTATTACAAGAAAAAATAATAATCCCCTCCTAAGTCAAATTAACATCTGTTGTTGTCAGGCAAAAAGTAGTGATGGACCAAGTGGGCCCACAGATGGAAAGCATCGATATCGCTGATAATCACTTAAGTCAGTGCGAGAGGACAACCACCACCGCTTTGCATGTGGGCCAAACATATATATGTTGAATACCCAAAATGCACAACTTTGATGTGCCACATGCCTCAAAAACCGTAAACCATGCACCCACACAAAGCGAGGTTCATGAAGCATACTACATATGATGGTCCCCTTCCCCCCTCTTCACCGCATACTATATGCTCCTGCCGTAATATGTACAACCCAAAAGAATCCTCATCGATGGTGAAATTAATTAACCTCTCCCGATGTAGGTCAAAGTGATGCATGCATGCATCGACGATGGCCTCGTGGGCCCACAGATGGAAGCGTCACACGTGAGTGTCCTAGCTAGGATAACCACTGCGTGCATGCATGTGGCCCAAAAAGGTGTTGTGTGATGTTTGAATAGCCAATTTCACAATTTTGATGTGGCACGTGCCTTGGAAACCAAAAAGTCTCGACACTGAGTGATGTGTACTTGTTCACGGACGCGTATGTATAGTATATATGCTAGTCCCCTCCCACCTCTTCGACGTGTACTATATACCACCATAACACAAACAAAAAAGATTCTACCTTGCTGGTCAAATTAACCTCACTGCCGGCTGTTTGTCAAAGTGATGGACGACAACCTCGCGGGCCCACGGAAAGCGTCACACGCGAGTATCGAGTGTCGTGTAGGACAACCATCGACTGCATGTGGTCAAAACATGTATCTATGAAAGGGTAGTGTAATGTTTTAAATAACAATTTCACGACTCCGATGTGGCACCGGCCTGCCTAACAAAACGGTCAACCCACATGGTGGCTCACAACTCTTATTGTACTGCAAGCCACCCGCTACCCCCAGACGCACACACCCACACACACACCGCGAATCCACCGCAACTATGATGCATGCTAAATTAATTATCCCGCGGTGAACATATGTTACCAAAGGAGGGGCGTTTTAATTTTGAAAAAATCACAGAGATCATTAAGACGTTTTAGTACATTAATTGATTGATTTTCTACGGGTATAATGTGCAAAAATCAAATTTGAGCTACATGCACACATGACAGTGCACCTAAATGGATTGCAAAAACACATGTGTCTCACTGGGTGCATGTTTACTCCCCGTGCAACAAATTTCAAACATTGAGTATCTTGATTTTTAAATTCTAGTACATCCAAAACTTATTTGAAGTTCATGAAACTTATCGTGTTGTCATATGGACACCAATACAAAGTGGCATTGTACTTTTTTTTTGTCAAATTTGAGACTAGTTTTGATGTAATCTTTATCTAATTACAAACGGGAGATTATTAATAATTGGGAACCAATATCCCAAACGGATTATTTATTCGAACCATGAGCGTTAGACCAACAATGGATACGTGCCATGCTTCGGTTAAGCAATAAAGCGGCAACATTAATCATCCAAATAGAAAAACAATATACGTGCCGCCGCACGACCGTGTGCCATGCGAGCAGGCGTGAGTTGATGGGACGCATGCGAGCAGTCCGCTACGCAGGCAGACGGGGAGGCGTGCGTGCAGGTGTGTGAATTGACGGTGGCGTTCTCACTGCGCAGTGTCATCGGGAGGTGTGCGAGTAGTTGTGTGAAACTTTGGTAGGCATGCCAGCAGTCCGGTGCGCAGGCTCACCGGGAGGCGAGCCATCGGTTTGAACGTCGGCCGCCTCTCTCCCACAACTCCCACTACTCCATATTAATGGTGCGCCCGAGCGGCCGCACCCCCTATCCTCGCCACACACACAATCCTCTCTCTCCGCTTGCATCCTCGACGCCGCTCTCAGTCCTCAAAGCCGTTAGTGTATGAGGATGCCGCCGAAGCGCCCCATCGGAGGGAGTGGCGACGCTAGGGCTGCTAAAGCACCAGAGCACGTCATGGAGATGGAGACAGAGGTTGCCGTCACCGCCGGTGAGTTATCGCTGCACCCTGACGTCGTCGACGGCGTCGAGCTTCCATAGCCGGAGGCAGAGTTCCACACCGACTCTGGTGACGACTCTGGCGACGACTCCGACGACCACTCCGACGACGACTCCGACGACGACGGACAGCTGGTTAGTCATCTATACCCATTTATGTGTCAAATAGATCATAGGGTTTCTCTGGTTACTCCTGCCTCCCCCTTTTTGGAATAGAAATCCTATGGTTATGTTCTCCCAATCCATGAAATCTGAGTAAGTATCGTTAGATCCGTGTAGTGTATTGATTGTTTGAATGGTACAAGTGATAAGTGATTAGTTGTTTCATCTGTGCAAATGATTTCTGCTAGTAATCCGACTAGGGTTAGTGTTCGTGCAAATAATTCCTACCTAGGACTTGACAATTCATTTTGAATGACCTACATATGTTTGTGCCATTATTTTCTTCAAGATTGGTCTGTACATAGACGACTGTGCTTAAAAATCGAACCATAATCTCTGGATATGTATAAATAAATAGCCATAAATTCCTAATCCTACTTCACGACATGTAATCATTGATTTGATGCCAAATTTGTTTTACTATTTGTATAGGTGATGTCTGACGATGTGGACAGCGAGGATGAAGATGGCCCGAGGAGGTACAAGAGGCAAATCCTGAGGGAGCTTTATGCGGGAATGCATAACAGGCGTATTAGGACCTGGAACGGCGGCTATCGATGCCCATTTTGCAACCACAAGCTTCATGACGCGTATCTAAGTGTTCTGGCGCATGCAAGAGGACGGGCTGTTGGCTCCTTCAAGCAGAAGTATTCTCGCAGGGTGGCGCACGGCGTGTACGTCGAGTACCTGGAGAAGCTTTAGGATCATGTCGGCATGTGAGATGAGATGTGGGATGGACTGAACTATGTACGCTTGAGTATGCTTAATGACGGTTGAACTATGTACTTATGGTTGAACTATGCTTATGTACGTGTACGCTTATTATCTATGTCTGAGTATGTTAAATATTTGGTCAAAATTTGGTAAAAATTACAAAGGGGGACCAATAAACCAGGACGGAGGTAGTACGTCAATCACACATGGTTCCCAAAATTGGAACCATGTGCAATGACTTTCATTTTGCCTGTTGCGTCAATCACACACGGTTCGCTCTAGCAAAACGTCACCTCCAAAATTATTATTTGTGGGACAGAAAACCCTCACCACCCAATTCAAAAAATAAAAAATAAAACCCTCACCATCCCCACGTCACAAAAACCCTCACCCCGCCCGCCACCCCCTCCGGTCCCCATTCACACCTGCACAAGCTCCTCCGCGTCTATGCCATGGCACCGCCTATCGCGGCGGTAAACACTTAGCTCAATGCCTGCCGCCGCCAGGCTGCCGACAAAGCCCACCGCATTTCGCAACTTCCTCTTGCTGACGCCTATCGCCATCGACTTTCTCGACGCTGCTCGCGGTCAACCCAGCTCCGCTCGGTTGGGGAATATGCCGTACTGAGGGTTCTTTCTCATGGACGACAAGGTAACTAATTTAATGAGATATTATCTCATCTCTTATCCCAGTTCATATGCCTCCTTTAATCACCCAGCGGAAATCGCCGTGAATTCATTTTTATTCGAGCTGATTTGAGGGTTTTCTTTCATTCATAGAATGTACAGTGCGCCGACACATCAGGACTTTGCGACCTCCGCCAGAGATTCCATCTCACCGTACCAGATCACTTGAGGACGCGCGCGGTATGTTCAATCTCACCCTAAATCGGTTGGCATGGCCTACTTTCCTGAACATATTCTAAATATTGCTACATTTGGATAAAAGGTGCCACATGCACCATATACGTCAAAGGGGATTTTCCCCTCTTCTTTCTAAATTAGGCAAATTAATGATGTATTGTTCTTTCGATTACTCATATTTCCATGACATCATGTTTACCCTATCTGTTTAATTATAGATTTTTGTCCTTCAATTTCAACTGTTGTACAGTTCTTTCAATTTGGGCCCATATTTGCATGTTACCATATTTTCTTTAACAATCCTACCATTTTCTGCAGCACATCCCTTGCTATGCAACAGATTATGTAGTGCACAATTTTTCCCTTTACATAGATCAAGACTGCACGGATGTCATACTGCACACAAACCATGGATTTACAATCGTTGCTACTGTAAGACTTGATGAACGTGGTGACTCCTATTTTGGCACTGGCTTTTGGAAAGAAATTTCTAAGTTTTATGTACTGAAAGCTGGCACTAAAATTGCACTGCCCATAAAATGGCCCGGTCATGAGATATATGCTAACTTCCCCGACAAAATCATCTATCCAAACTTTGTTCGAAGTAAGTTTTCTTTTCAACTATCTGCAAGTTGACTTACCCAACAATGTCAAATGAATTGTGTAGTATTTAAGCAACCAATTGTTATTCCCTTTCCTTACTATATTCCTACCTAATAACTTCTAGTTACCAATACAATTTTCTATTGCCCCGTTTTAACTAAATATTCCCTGTACTCCCATTTCTATCAGAAAGCCCTGCTGACAAGGAGACTTCGGAGGTGGAGAACGGGGCTGCCAACAAGTGGAGGCGGGGCGAGCTAGAACCGCAAGCGACTCCAGCAGGTCTAGACTTCATCAGCAGCCTCCCCGATGATATGTTGACAGTCTTAATCTCCCTCCTCCCAATCAAATATGGGGCGCGAACAACCGTCCTTTCCCGGCGGTGGCGCCCCCTATGGAACTCCAGCCCTCTCAACCTCATCGACACCCACGAGGTCTTCCATGGCTATCGCAAAAGCTTGGATGCGTTCTCCAAGATCCTAGGCAGTCACCTTGGCCCCACCAGAGGCCTTAGAATGGGCAAGTTCCGTTCCAACGGCAAGGACCGAGCCAAGCTTGACGACTGGTTCCGATCCCCCGCCCTAGATCAGCTCGAGGAGCTCAGTTTTGATGATGGGCATATGCGGTCGCTGCCCACGTCCGCACTCCGCCTCGCGCCCACGCTGCGCGTCGCCAAGTTCAGGAACTGACACCCCCCTTAATGATGCGCCCGCTCTTATTCTACCACGACTGAAGCACCTCGAGCTCGTCGCCGTCTGCCTCTCAAACCGTGACATGGAGCGCCTGCTCCGTGGCTATACTGCACTCGAGTACCTTCGTCTTCAGGCGATCAATGGGTTGAGTACCTTCCATATCATCTCCATGACTCTCCGGACTATTTATGTGTGTTACTGGTGCGGCAGGAAGGTATCACAAGATGTGTACCACGGTATGGTCACTGAGGACACACCTGCACTTGACAGATTACTTGTAGTTGATCAAGAAGGTCCAACAAGAATCAATGTCATTTCTGCGCCGAGATTGACAGTGGTGGGCTACTCATCTCACAAATACTCCGAACTTGTTATTGGATCCACACCCATTCAGGTACAACAGTCGTCTTCTACCTCTCCTTCTACAAATTAACATTATTTCTAATTTTGAAGATGTTTGTTCGTCTGTCATTCTGAAAATGATTCCGACAAGCTTGACCCCGAAACTGCGCACAGTGAAGATCTTGGCACTAGAATCTATTGACCCCAACCTGGAGCAAGTTGTCAGTTTCCTGAGATGCTTTCCATGCCTGGAGAAGCTATATATCGAGGTGATGTTCCTTTCCTGTTAAATGTTAACCATAAGGGAGTTCAATTTGTGACACCTTTTTCCAAGTTTACAATGACAATGTACTACGATTTCTGAAGGTTCTTTTGGAGGATTTCAGTACATACATGTCCCCCCCCCATATTGGTTGCTTGATCCATATGGTTACAATCAATAAGCATTTCTCCTTTGGATTCATCTGTACTAGTTTTCTTAGGGAACTTTTCATCCACTCCAACCTCTTGTGAAGAAGGCTACATTTTTCTAGAATGTAATCAAATGCCCATGTTAATCATGTCAGATCGAAGATGGCATGTTAGTGCATTTTACAAATCCTGCAAACCAAATAGGCATGTAGTAATGTTCAAAACTGCATGTAGGCACTAACACGTTTTCTTCTTTTGCAGATAAGATTAGGCCCAGTGGTGGATAATGTGATACAATATAACAATCACGTCGAATGCCTAGATCTGCATCTCTCAGAAATTACTTTGAACTCCTACCAAGGGACCTTACCGGAGATCATATTCGCCAGGTTCTTTGTTCTCAGAGCAAGGGTGCTGAAGGAAATGAGGTTTGCCCTACATTTATTTTGCAAAAATGAATGGTTTGTTGATCAGCACCGGCGCCTGCGGCAGAATGGAATAGGCTCCAAAAAAGCTGAATTTCATTTTGGAACTTCAGATGACAGAGTAATCGGAAGTCATCATGTCAACCCCATAGATGACTCCTCAGTGGCTGACCCCTTTGCAAAAAGTGTGAGGTTTCGAAACCGGACTTAGAAGTGGTAATATTAGTTTGAACCTCTCTGATATCCATGGTCAGCAGATCAGCGTGAGCATTTGCAGCTGATGAGCTAAATTTCATTTCTAATATCAGTTTGAACCTTGTAATCTTCGAATTTGAGCCATATAACTCTGGAATTTGAACCTTGTAATATTTCGAGCTTTTGTGGTACAATCGTTGAAATGGTATCGTATGAGACTCGTATATTGGTAGCACTATTTTGACCTTAATATGCAATGGTCTTAGATTTTATTAACCATTCTCGAATCTGTTTCCCTTGTCTATCTCACAGCACACGATCTGTATAGCTAACTCGACTACGATCTTCGACATTATTGCACAAAGTTGGTTTCTTCCACCGTGTGCAGTGTAGAGCGCAGAATTAATTATTGCACTCGAGTGTCCATCATCACCCTTCTGTGTAACTTTGACCTCATCACCCACGGGTAAACTTATGACCGAAGTCATTCCACACACTTCATTTTTACAAAGCTTTTTCCAATAAATGCCCACGATTTGTCCCTCTTCTAGCCGACGTGTGGCCAAACTAGCTGGGCGGGAAGCTTGTGCGGTAAACAGCGCGGTAGCGCGGGAACAGGCTCACCGACGATACATTTGGCGCCTCTTCGAGCCCACGCGTGCCGTGCGGTGTTGTCAAGCGTGCACTGGAATCCTCCGCTATGAAAGCCGTGACAAGACATGACGATTACAGGCCAGTCGGCCCCCATTTATTACAGCTGCCATTTAATCCTTGTGTCTCTTCAACCTTTCGATCGTGCCCCACCATTGCAAGAAGCACACCCACCACGAGAAATTCTTAAGAGGGTATCCTGCGCGGCTCCAATGGCGCTCCGAGCGGCTGCCGACGACGAGCAGCAGTTCACCACGCTGCCGTGGTGGACACCCACAGAAGGTTCATGGACCTCTCGGTGGTGTACACCAACGACCCGGTCTGGGTGGAGCACTCTATCCACCTCATGGAGTTGTTGCTTGCCAAGAAGAAGTACAAGGTGGTCGGGTTCGACCTTGAGTACACCTGCGCTCGTGCCGGGTCTCGTCCCAAGGTCACCGTCGCCCAGATGTGCATGCGCCACCACATCCTCGTCTACCACTACTGCCTGGCCACAAGGCCTTGCGAGCATTTCGCCAGGTTTGTCAACAGCCCCCACTACATGTTCGCTACGGTGGACATCACCAACGATGTAAAGGCGCTCGAGAATTCGGCCATCGCTTGCTAGAATCTTGTCGACATCCAGGGCCAATACAAGATTTGGGGCAGCAAGGAGCATGAGAAGGACTCACCGGTTCACCTCGCCGAGGCCATCATCGACCACTACTACAGAGGCATGAAGGATTCATGCAACAAGGACAAGCGTGCCTGGCACTCGCCCTGGATGGAGAAACTCGACAAAGCTCACGTCGTGTACGTGGCCAAGGAGGCGTACACGAGCTACGACATGTATAGGCGGATCGTTGACATGAGGAAGTGCCTCCTTCCCTAAAACGGCCAGGGATCCAGCCGGAAGCAGAGCAATGGCAAGCATCGTCACAACAATAAGTAGATGATTAGATCCTCGTTTCTCCTACTTTAGTACGCATGTAATTGCTTAGTTTGGTGTGTGGGAATGTTATGTGTGTAGTCACTTGTGTAATTGTATGCTTAATTTGGTTATGCAATGCTATCTTTTTAAGTATATATGTTGATGCTCTGTAGACAGAGCGTAGATGTTGTGCGGACAAAGAAAATCACATCGCACACGGACTAAACAATGGAACCCGTCAACGATGTTTTCATCAATCACTCACAATTGTATACCAGCAATCGTTTGCTCACAACACACACGGCTTGTTAGCAGTAATCATCTGTGTTGTTATAGGTCTTCGCACACGTTTCCGATTACAGACCTGTTTGCTGGTATATCACACACATCTTGTTAAGTTGAACCGTTTCTGTTCTCATCTCTCAACACAAACAGTTCATCTGAGTGAACCGCATGCCGTATATCGCACACACCTTGATCTGGCTGACCGTTTCTTTTGTGTTGCCTAATCACAAACAGTTCATTCGAGTGAACCGTATGCTGTATATTGCACACACCTTCATCTGGCTGCCCGTTTCTTTTGTTCCTCCTCATCACAAACAGTTAATTGAGCTGAACCGTATGCCCTGCATCGCACACGCAACTAAAATCTGAACCTTGTTTGATGCATCCTCCATCGCAAACGTTTTGCACCTTTTTTGACGGTTCTTTTACACCACCGTTTGCGATTATGGCATCGCACACAGTTTCGTCGAAGGGTCTCTGATTGTAGTGCCGTGTTAGCAGCATCCTGTATTAGTGTTATCTCACTTACGTCCTTTCACTCGTGCAAAGGATTGTTGGGAGCACATTGTTTCTATGTACAAGGGGAGCTCAAGCATCCAACGGTCCAACTTTGAAGTGGTCCTTGATGAGGCTGATGAATTTTGATGCTAGAAGATGAGGATCCGTGGGATCTCTACCGGAGGGTGACTACTCTTGCGGTTGCTCTCCAAGACCATGGGAGCAAGGATACAGATGACACTTGGATCAAGCGCAAGTTTCTCAAGACCAGCATGCCATTCAACAAGGCCATGTCTTCCGTGATTCGTCAAAGGACGGATTTTCACACCTTAACCTCAAGTGAAGTGTTGGATGAGTTTATTGCCATGAACATCATGAACAAGACCGCCGACAATGCTCTTGCTCGTGTCCGGTCAAAGAAAAGCACTCCCACCCTTGCTTTGAAGGCCAAGGCCATTCCGGAAGAAGAAGAGGAGTGTCCCCGAGGACACCAAATAAGATTACCATGAGCACATGGCTATTGCATCAAGGCAATTTTGGAGCAACAAGAGGAACTCAAGGCCCAACTTCACCAAGAACAAAACAAGTGGGTCAAAGAATAAGAACGAGTAAGGACTTGCTACAATTGCGGCAATGTGAGTCACTTTGTGGTGGATTTCCCTTACGAGAAAAGGGAAGACAATGGTGGCAAACTCATTCGCAAAGACAAAGCCAAGTCTTTGCCTAGCAAGAACAACTTCACCAAGAAGTCTCCTCCAAAGAGCTTGGTGGCACATGAAGAGTACCCCTCCGATGATGATGAGGAAGATACAAGTGGAGAAGGAATGGCAAGGGCAACTATTGCCATTGCTACATCTTCCCCCTCCAAGGTGTCTCTCTTCAGAGCCCCCAACGAAAACACCATTTCCAAGTGCCTCATGGCCAAAGGTATCAACAAGGTAACTCCTAACATCAAAACCACCATCATTACTACTCCATTGTTAGATTGTGTTGATGATAGTGAGGTGGAGAAAGTTGATGAGAATGAGTTCACCAAGTTTGTGAGCAAGCTCAAGGGTGAGTCCAAGAAGCACTTTGTTGCTCTCTTGGAACAACTTGGTGAGGCCAATGATATCATTGAGTCGCATGAGGATACTATCTCCAAGTTGGAGGGGCATAGTCGTGACTATGTCGATGAGATTGTGGATCTTTCCATTGCTCTGGATGAAGAGCGAGATCTTCATTTGACTCTTGAGGAGTCACACGAGGTTGATCATGCTAAATTGCAAAAAAGATCTTGATCATGCTATTGTTCTTACTCGTGTGCTTAAATCCGAGAAAGTTGCACTTGGGGTTGGCCATGATAGACTCAAGGAAGAATTTGGTACACTGGATAAGGCTCACAAGGTCTTGAAGGGTGCTCATACTTCTCTCAAAGAGTCTCATGATCAACTCCAAGTGAAGCTAACCAAGGAGATTTCCACTTTCCCTCCTTTCATTCTAATTGATAATGCCCATGCTACTAACCCTTTTTGTGAGCATGTGTATCTTGTGGAGGAAAATGCCAAGTTGAAAGAGCAACTTGAGAAGGGCCTTGTGACATGCATACAAGGTGAAAAGAACCTCAATGACCTTTTGACGAGCCAAAAGGAAGTTGTAGGGAAGGAGGGACTTGGGTTTGCACCCATGTCAAAGAAGAAGAAGAAGAAGAAGAAGAAGACCAAGCAACCTCTCCCACTAAAGGAAACCTTTGTCAAGGCGGGTGAGGGTACTCGTGAGAAGAAGAAGAACAAGGAAGTGGGTGGTAATGCCAAGAAGGGCAAAACCGCCCCTAACAACAAAGCCGGTGACTTTAACCCTTCTTATGTTTTATGCCGTGCTAGTGATGGGCATGTTTATGCAAAATTCGTTGGTTCTTACTATGAGTACATTGAATGGTCTATTTGGGTTCCTAAGACGCTTGTTACTAACCTCAAAGGACCCATTCAAGAATGGGTACCTAAATCCAAGCATTGATCTCGTGTAGGAGTTTTCTTCCGGTGGAGTGTCATGGTTGCTTGATAGTGGGGCAACAAATCATATGACCGGGAGCAAGAACTTGGTGGTGGATGTGCATCCAATTCCATCTATGCCCACCCATGTCCAATTCGGTGATGCTTCAACTTCTAAGGTATTGGGACTTGACAAGGTGGTCATCTCTCAAGATTTATCTATTGAAAAGGTCATGCTTGTTGAGTCCCTTGCATACAATTTATTTTCTGTTTGTCAACTTGCACTTATGGGCTTTGCAACATTCTTTGATCTTGATGCCGTGGCCCTTTTGTGGAGCGAGACTCTTAAAGTAGCCTTTGTTGGGCATGTCGAGAATGGTCTCTATGTGGTGAACTTTTCGGAGCGACCCACTAAGACCGCGACTTGCCTAATGGCTAAAGTTGATGCGGGTTGGCTTTGGCATCGCCGACTAGCCCATGTCAATATGAGATCTTTGCAAAGTCTCCTCAAAGGGGACCACGTCCGTGGACTAACAAATGTGAGTTTTGCCAAAGACCGTGCTTGCAGTGCTTGTATCAAAGGAAAGCTTCATGAATCGGCTCACTGACCCTCGACTATCATCTACTCAAAGAGGCCCTTGGAACTCCTTCACATGGATCTATTTGGACCTCCATCCTTTGATAGTCTTGGTGGAAGAAAGTATTGCTTGGTGATTTTGGATGACTACTCAAGATATACATGGGTATATTTCTTCAAGAGGAAGAGTGAGACTCAACAAACCATCATCAACTTTGCAAATGAAGCTGAACGTCAACATGATGCAAAGATCTTGATGATTAGAAGTGACAACGGCACCGAGTTCAAGAACTATACCTTGGATGAGTTTCTTAGTGACGAGGGGATCAAGCACCAATATGTTGCACCCTATACCCCTCAACAAAATGGTGTGGCGGAGAGGAAGAACCGGACATTGATGGATGCGGCAAGGACCATGATGGCGAAGTTCAAATCTCCATACAACTTTTGGGCCGAAGCCATCAACACCGCATGTCATGCATCCAATAGGCTCTATCTCCGCAAAGGCTTGAACAAGACTCCATATGAGATACTTACCGGCAACAAGCCCAACCTCCAGTACTTTCAGGTGTTCGGTTGTAAGTGTTTCATTCTCAAGAAAGGTGTTCGTTTGTCTAAATTTGAACCTAGATCTCAAGAGGGCATATTTGTTGGTTATGCTACAACTCTCATGCTTACCGTGTCCTCAACAAGTCCACCGGACTCATTGAGGAGACATGTAACATGGAGTTTGATGAAACTAACAGCTCCCAAGTGGAGCAAAGTGGTCTTTGTGATGTAGGTGATGAAATTCCTCCCCAAGCCATAAGAAGAATGGGGATTGGTCAAATACTCCCCATTGAGAAACCCCTTGTGGCCGAAGGAGAAGGACAATGCTCTACTCAAGTGGAGCCATCACCTACGCTAGACCCACATGCTTCCGAAGAACAAAGTGAAGGCCCTCAAACCCATGAACAAGATCAAGGGCAAGATCTACCATGTGAAGATGGTGATGCACCAAATGATACCCAAGATCAAGTTCATGTCTTCGAGCATGTTCAAGGTAAAGAGCAAGCTCAAGATCTAGATGGTGCCCAAGATCTAGAGCAAGCTCAAGATCAAGGACAAACTCAAGACGGTACTCAAGATGTGCAAGATGATCCTCCAATGCCCATCGAGGAACTTTTGGAGCATCGTGCCGCTAAGGTGGCTTCCAAGCTTGAGCGTCAACAACATGTCATGGAGAACGTGCTTGGAAGCTTGAGAAAAGGGGTAACTACTCGTAAACAATTGTCAAACTTTTGTGAGCATCACGCGTTTGTTTCGTGTGTTGAAACCAAAAAGGTACATGAGGCACTCGATGATGAGGATTGGCTTGAAGCCATGCATGGTGAACTCAACAACTTCGAGCGCAATCAAGTTTGGGAATTAGTGCCAAGGCCAACGGAGGAACATAATGTCATCGGGACCAAATGGATCTTCAAGAACAAGCAAGATGCGAACGGTGTGGTTGTTCGAAGGCAAGATTGGTGGCACAAGGCTACTCCCAAGTCGAGGGTATCGACTACGGTGAAACCTTTGCCCCCGTTGCTCGTCTTGAATCTATTCACATTTTTCTTGCATATGCATCTCATCATGATTTTAAATTACAACAAATGGATGTGAAAAGTGCATTTCTTAATGGTCCTTTGAATGAGTTGGTGTATGTCAAACAACCTCCGGGATACGAGGATCCCAAACTCCCCACTCATGTATACAAAGTCAAAAAGGCGCTCTATGGCCTTAAGCAAGCCCAACGTGTGTGGTATGAGCACCTTACCAAGTTGCTGCAAGATCGTGGGTTTGAAATTGGGAAAATTGATCCCACTCTTTTTACTAAGAGGGTCAAAGGGGATTTGTTCATATGACAACTATATGTTGATGCTATTATTTTTGGTTCTCCTAACAAACCTTTCAATGATGAGTTTGCCTCACTAATAACCGAGAAGTTTGAGATGTCTATGATGGGATAGTTGAAGTTCTTTCTCGAGTTCAAAGTCAAGCAAAGAAGAGAAGGAACATTCATCAACCAAGCAAAGTACACCCAAGACATGCTCAAGATATTCAAGCTAGATGATGTCAAGCCGGTCAAGTTTCCAATGCCCACTAAATGCAAGCTTTACAATGATCCCAATGGTAAAGCGGTGGATCAAAATGTATATCGTTCCATGATTGGATCCTTGCTTTACCTTTGTGCATCTAGAACAGATATCATGTTGAGTGTGAGAATTTGTGCATGGTTTCAAGCCGCACCTAAGGAAAGTCACTATGTGGCGGTCAAGTGAATCTTTCGTTATTTGGCTCATACCCCAAATGTTGTCTTATGGTACCCCAAAGGAGCAAGCTTTGATCTCATGGGTTACTCGGACTCGGATTGGGCGGGAGATTGTGTGGAGAGGAAGTCAACTTCTGGAGGGTGCCAATTCCTAGGTAGCTCTTTGGTAAGTAGGTCTTCTAAGAAGCAAAATTGTGTGTCCCTCTCGTCCACCGAAGCTGAGTATGTAGCCGCCGCAAGTTGTTGTGCACAATTGCTATGGATGAGGCAAACTTTAAAGGATTGCGGTGTCACATGTGACAAAGTGTCTCTTCTATGTGACAATGAAAGTGCTATCAAGATCTCTCTCAATCCCGTGTAACATAGCAAGACGAAGCATATTGAGATTTGTCATTATTTCATTAGGGATCACATCAAGCATGCAGATATTGAGATCATCTACATCAACACTCAAGAGCAACTAGCAGATATTTTCACCAAGCCTCTAGATGAAGCAAGATTTCGCGAGTTAAGGCATGAGCTAAATATCATCGATTTGAGCAATGTGGCTTGAATCTAGGCACACCCCACCACACTCATCATTATATCTTGTTCTAGATGTGGGCATGGACATAGGGGGACTGTAGTTCTCTCAGTGAACTCTCCCTCCCCCCATTATGCATAAATCAATCACGTCTTCCACATTAGCCATTTTTGATGGTACTTGTGCTTCAAAGATGAGTTTTGGTCTTGGGTCCAAGGTTAAAATCTTCGCGGTGCCATACCAATTGACTCAAACATAGGTGGCCTCGGCCACCGCCCTCTCTTTGAGAGGTCTTGTGTCTTCTTCTTCCTCGAGCCAGGTTGGTTTGTGTGTTTGGTTGGTTCTGCTTTTAGTCTCTCCAAGGGTGTTTCTCTTGTTTTTGGTTGTCTTTTGCTCTTGGAGTTGCCCCCTCAGTTTGTCGGTGTTCTTTTTTCTCGTAGATATGCCTTTGTTTTTCTTGTCTTGTCGAGTTGTCGTTGGGTGGCATTACCGCTGCGGAAGGGCGGTACTATCGCTAACTAGCATCAAGCGGTACTACCGCCCGTTCGAGCGGTACTACCGTTGTGGGGTGGGACTAGGGGTTATGAATCGGGCAGGGGGTTTTACTCCCCCATACCCATTTGAGTTTTTGCCCCTCGTCTGTTCCTCTCTCTCAGCGACGAACTTGCCGCGGGAGGCCGCCGCTGGGCCGCCTTCTCCGGGCTGTCCTTCATGTTTCCAACTGGTGGAATCGATCCTCACCCCTTCCTCTTGCCATGGATGCTGGTATTGCCCCTGCTCTTCTCCTCGTTGCTTCTAGTTTTTGGATCTAGGCTTTTGGGGCAATAGTCTTAGCATTTATCGATTTTTTGCCAAATCGAGGCTTGAGTAGGACGTTGAAGGCTGCTAGACTAGTTGGATTGATGATTGGTAGGAGTATATTTGAATTTGGCACCCCCGGTAGTACCGAATCTAGCAGCAACAGTGGTCAGACCGTCGTCCTCCGCTTCGAGCGGTACTACCGCTCCCCTGGAGCGGTACTACCGCTTGTGGGCGGTACTACCGCTGCCTAGGAGCGGTATTACTGCTCGGTACTACCGCTCGGGATTTCCCCCAAGCTCCATTGTTGCTCCAAAGCTCATTTTCGCCCAATCTCTCTCCCTAGCCAATCAAACTTGTTGATTTTCTAGGGATTGGTTGAGAAGGCCCGGATCTACACTCCCACCAAGAGAAATTTGATTCCCCCCACTAATCCCTTGCGGATCTTGTTACTCTTGGGTGTTTGAGCACCCTAGATGGTTGAGCTCACCTCGGAGCCACATTCCATTGTGGTGAAGCTCCGTGATCTCGTTGGGAGCCTCCAATCAAGTTGTGGAGATTGCCCCAACCTTGTTTGTAAAGGTTCGGTCGCTGCCTTCAAGGACACCACTAGTGGAATCACGACATCTCGCATTGTGTGAGGGCGTGAGGAGAATACGGTGGCCCTAGTGGCTTCTTGAGGAGCATTGTGTCTCCACACCGCTCCAACGGAGACGTGCTTCCCCCAAAGGGAAGGAACTTCGGTAACACATCCTCGTCTTTGATACGTCTCCAACGTATCTATAATTTTTGATTGTTCCATGCTGTTATATTATCAATCTTGGATGTTTTATAATAATTTTATAGTCATTTTATATCATTTTTGGTACTAACCTATTGACATAGTGCCAAGTGCCAGTTGTTGTTTGATATGTCTCCAACGTATCTATAATTCTTGATTGTTCCATGCTATTATATTATCTGTTTTGGATGTTTAATGTGCTTTAATATGCTCTTTTATATTATTTTTGGGACTAACCTATTAACCGGAGGCCCAGTGCCAGTTTCTTTTTTTTTGCCTATTTCAGAGTTTCGCAGAAAAGGTACCAAACGGAGTCCAAACGGAATGAAACTTCGCGATGATCTTTCTTGGACCGAAAGCAATCTAGAAGACTTGGAGTTAAAGTCTGGAACTCCTCGAGGAGGCCACGAGGCAGGATGGCGCACCCAGGGGGGTAGGCGCGCCCCCACCCTCGTGGGCCCCTCGTAGCTCCACCGACGTACTTCTTTCACCTATATATACTCTTATACGCTAGATCGATCAAAGAGAGCCACGAAACCACTTTTCCACCGCCGCAACCTTCTATACCCGTGAGATCCCACCTTGGGGCCTTTTCCGGTGATCTACCGGAGGGGGAATCGATCACGGAGGGCTTCTATATCAACACCATTGCCTCTCCGATGAAGCGTGAGTAGTTTACCACAGACCTTCGGGTCCATAGTTATTAGCTAGATGGCTTCTTCTCTCTCTTCGATTCTCAATACAAAGTTCTCCTCGATGTTCTTGGAGATCTATTCGATGTAATACTCTTTTGCAGTGTGTTTGCCGAGATCCGATGAATTGTGGATTTATGAACAAGATTATCTATGAATATTATTTGGTTCTTCTCTGAATTCTTATATGCATGATTTGATATCTTTGCAAGTCTCTTTGAATTATCAGTTTAGTTTGGCCTACTAGATTGATCTTTCTTGCAATGGGAGAAGTGCTTAGCTTTGGGTTCAATCTTGTGGTGTCCTTTCCCAGTGACAGTAGGGGCAGCAAGGCACATATTGTATTGTTGCCATCGAGGATAAAAAGATGGGGTTTATATCATATTGCTTGAGTTTACCCCTCTACATCATGTCATCTTGCTTAATGTGTTACTCTGTTCTTATGAACTTAATACTCTAGATGCATGCTGGATAGCGGTCGATGTGTTGAGTAATAGTACTAGATGCAGAATCGTTTCGATCTACTTGACACGGACGTGATGCCTATTGAAAGTGCAACTATCCCTGGGTGGTTTTGGTAATTCCTAACAACATATAGCTCATTGAGGTAATGCTATTCCAAGATAAATATTTCAGGAAAGCTCAATGTTTGGCATGGCATGGATTAGAAAGTGGACCCTTCAAAATGCTAAGGACAAAGGATTGGCTCAAGCTCAAAGCACAAGACTCTGCATTTTCTATTTTAGTGATCCAAGATCACATTGAGTCTATAGGAAAAGCCAATACTATTAAGAAGGGATGAGGTGTTGCTTAATGAGGATCTTGCTCAAAATGCTTAGTGATATGCTCCAAAACCCTCCACTACTTTCTCATATCCACATATGTCCTAAACCAAAAAGTCCAACTCGGCCCCACCGATTCTGTTCATCCGGAGCCACCGAGTTCAGTTGACATAGCCACTGCTAGAAACCCTAATCCATTCGGTCTCACCGATAGGGATCTCGGTCTCACCGAGATGGGATTGCAAACTCTCTGTTTCCCTTCGTAACGTTTCGGTCAAGCTGAGATGAGCGATCGGTCCCACCGAGATTGCAATGCAAACTCTCTGTTTCCCCTTCGTAACATTTCGGTCCAACCGAGATGAGCGAATCGGTCCCACCGAGTTTGCCTGACCAACTCTCTGTTTGGCTATTACCAAAATCGGTCACACCGAGTTTGTGTAATCGGTCTCACCGAGATTACGTTATCCCCTAACCCTAATGACCTCGGTCCCACCGAGTTGACATGTCGGTCCCACCGAGAATCCTAACGTTCACATTTTGAACTAAATCGGTCCGACCGAGTTCTCTGAATCGGTCCCATCGAGTTTGGTGATTTGTGTGTAACGGTTAAATTTTGTGTGGAGGCTATATATACCCCTCCACCCACTCTTCATTTGTGGAGAGAGCCATCAGAACATGCCTACACTTCCATACATATTTTTTGAGAGAGAACCACCTACACTTGTGTTGAGGTCAAGATATTCCATTCCAACCACATAAATCTTGATCTCTAGCCCTCCCCAAGTTGCTTTCCACTCAAATCTTCTTTCTACCAAATCAAATCCTATGAGAGAGAGTTGAGTGTTGGGGAGACTATCATTTGAAGCACAAGAGCAAGGAGTTCATCATCAACACACCATTTGTTACTTCTTGGAGAGTGGTGTCTCCTAGATTGGCTAGGTGTCACTTGGGAGCCTCCGACAAGATTGTGGAGTTGAACCAAGGAGTTTGTAAGGGCAAGGAGATCGCCTACTTCGTGAAGATCTACCCTAGTGAGGCAAGTTCTTCATGGGCGACGGCCATGGTGGGATAGACAAGGTTGCTTCTTCATGGACCCTTCGTGGGTCGAGCCCTTCGTGGACTCGCGCAACCGTTACCCTTCGTGGGTTGAAGTATCCATCAACATGGATGTACGCACTACAAAAAAAAGACACATTCGTGACATTTTGGGCCGAACGAAATTTTTTTCTGTCATACATATGACACTTCTATGACGATAATTGTGACAAAACCCGGTATCATCATAGATGTGGTGGGCTCCTACTTCTATGACAAAAAATCATGACAGAAAATGGGCTTTTCTTCCTGGGCGGGCCGGAGGCGCAGCTGCATGACATTCTTTGGGCCGTCCATGACGGAAAAAACCGTGGTAGAAGCGAGGGGGAGGAAAATTTCGGGGAGTTCCTGGTTACGATGGGAGGTCGGGGGCCGAGCGATGCGCGTTTCTCTCGTACACATACGCGCTTGTGTGCGAGGCATTGGCTCTAACTGAACCCGAGCGAGGCGTTGGGCTCTAACTGAACCCGAGCGATTGCACTGCAGGCTACGCGTTACTGAACCCGAGCGATCGATCTATGGCTGTTAACTGAACCCGATCGAGCGATTCCTTCGCTACTGCTGCTAACTGAAGCCGATCGATTGGATGAACAGTGAGCGTTGCGGGGGGGGGGGGGGGGGTGGATGAACAGTGAGCGGTGGCGTTGCCTCTGGATGAACAGGACCCCGTGGTGTGGAGGGCTGGATGAACAGTAGACGGTGGAGGGGTGGTTGAACGTGACCCCGTGGTGTGGAGGGCTGGATGAACAGTAGACGGTGGAGGGTGCCCGTGGAGGGGTGGTTGAACAGTAGCCGGTGGAGTAGCGCGCGGTGGAGGCTGGATGAACAGGAGCCCGTGGAGGCTGGAGGAGGTCGACGGTGGAGATGAACAGTATCCCGTGGAGTCCCGTTTTGCGATACGCCACACCCCTCCCGATCAACAGGACCCCCGTTTCGACCGTAGGAGGTCCGTTTCGTCCGTTTTGCGGTACGCCACACCCCTCCCGATCAACAGGACCCCCGTTGCGACCGTAGGAGGTCCGTTTCCTCCGTTTTGCGGTACGCCACACCCCTCCCGATCAACAGGACCCCTGTTTCGACCGTAGGAGGTCCGTTTCCTCCGTTTTGCGGTACACCACACTCCTCCCGATCAACAGGACCCCCGTTTCGACCGTAGGAGGTCCGTTTCCTCCGTTTTGCGGTACGCCACACCCCTCCCCATGAACACGACGCATTCCGTTGCCTCCCCATGAACACGACGCATTCCGTTGCCTCCCCATGAACACGACGACGACGATGTTTCTCCGTTCCGACCCAGCCATGTACACGAGCCCTCGCCGTACGTATGCGCGAGTAGGCGTTCGAGACCCTACCCGTATGTACGTACGTGGCCGTATTTTCTTTCTTGCACCCTGGCCGCTGTACGTACGTGTACATGCTACGTGTGCGCCTCTACTACGACACGTACGTGCCTCTACTATGACACGTGCGCGCCTCTACATCGACCAGTATATATGTATGTACACATTCGCGACCAGGATGACAATGCTACGTACGCTTCGACCAGGTGGGTCCCGACTGTGAGGCACTTCCTTGCCTGCGAAAATGTAGCTGGTGGGTCCCAGCAGTCAGGGGGGCGAATCATTTTGGTTTTTTTTTGCCCGGACGCACTTCCTTGCGTGCGAAGATGTAGCTGGTGGGTCCCAGCAGTCAGGGGGCGAATCATTTTTTTTGCCCGGACGCACTTCCTTGCATGTGAAGGTGTAGCTGGTGGGTCCCAGCAGTCAGGGGGAAACGTTTTTTTGCGAAATACGGTGGCCCGTCCGGTGGGTCCCTGCTGTCAGGTGGAGGAATCATTATTTTCCGCGTAATAAGGAGGCACTTCCTTGCTGCCGCCGTGGACCCAGCTGTCAGCCTCTCCACGTACAGTCCACGTCCGATGGAAGTCGTTCCTTGACCACGTTGACCACGCCGCGCCGAGAGCACCAGGGCGGTGGACGACGGCGAGGCCTAGGAAGGGGACGACGCGGAGCCGGTGAAGACGCGGCAGTGGATGCCCACGCGGGGAGGAGTATGAGGGTTCACTCGTTCGGCTGAGGTGTGAGGCTGCCGTCACCGCAGGGCCTGGCCAGCGGTGGGAATAGTAGGGGCGGTGAGGCCTCCGCGGCAGCATAGCCGGCCACGGGAGGCAGGAGCAGGCGGCACGACCGGCGCTGCTTTGGTCGGCTGGAGCAAGAAGACCAGAGGTTGAAGAAGCACTACGGCCGTTGGATGGACATCGTACGGTCACTGGAGCTAGAATTGTTCATATTGACTAAGTTGACAAAGCCCTCCGTCCCCGTCAACTTAGTAGGCCCACAAGTCAGCCTCCCACCAAGGTAGGTCCCAGCTAGCAGGGGGAGTATTCATTTTTTGTGCGTAATAAGGAGGCACTTCCGGTGGGTCCGAGCTGACAGCGGGGGGAACGTTTTTTTCGCAAAATACGGTGGCCCGTCCGGTGGGTCCCAGCAGTCCGGGGGGAAACGTTTTTTCATGAAATAAGGTGGCCCGTCCGGTGGGTCCCCGCTGTCAGGTGGAGGAATAATTATTTTGCGCGTAATAAGGAGGCACTTCCTTGCGGCCGCCGTGGACCCAGCTGTCAGCGTCTTCACGTACAGTTATATCTGGCCATGGGCCGGGCCGGGCCGGGCTTGAGCCGGGCCTGAAAAAGCCCACGGCAGAAAACTGAGGCCCAGGCCCTCACAGGCCCTACCATCGGGCCTACTTTTCAAGCCCAAGCCCGGCCCATCTGGTAAAAAGCCCTGAAAAGCCCTTAGGGCTTAGGGCTGTGGGCCAGGCCTCTTCCTTAAAATGCCAATATGCCAAGCCCAAGCCCGTCCAGGCCCTGCTGGTGGGCTCAAAACTCAGGCCCAAGCCCGGCCCATGGGCAAGCCCATCGGGTCAGGCCCTGGATTTTAGGGACGGGCTTGGGTGGGCCGACAGGGCCGGGCCTGAGATGGCCAGGACTACGTACAGTACTCTTCCGATGGAAGTCGGTCGTTGACCACGCCGCGCCGAGAGCACCAGGGCGGTGGACGAGGGCGAGGCCTAGGAAGGGGACGACGCGGAGCCGGGGAAGACGCAGTAGTGGAAGCCCGCGCGGAGAGGAGTATGAGGGTTCACTAGTTCGGCTGCGGTGTGAGGCTGCCGTCGCCATAGAATAACAGGGGTTGTGGTGAGTGGAGGGGTGGCCTGGCCAGCGGTGGGAGTAGTATGGGGGCGGTGAGGCCTCCGCGGCAGCACAGCCGGCCACGGGAGGCAGGAGCAGGCGGCACGACCGGCGCTGCTTGGGGCGGCTGGACCAAGAAGACCAGGGGTTGAAGAAGCACTACGGCCGTTGGATGGACATCGTACGATCACTGAAGCTAGAATCGTTTATATTGACTAAGTTGACAAAGCCCTTGGTACACTCCAACTTAGTAGGCCCACAGGTCGGCCTCCGAAACGGTGCGCCCCAGATGTCAGGGGGAGGAATCATTTTTTGGGTGGCCGAAGCTAAGAATATCCGAGATTGAAGAAGAAGCACGACATCCGTTGGATAGACATCCAACGGCCACTGCTGCTAGAACCGTGTGTTGACTATAATAAGTTGACAAAGCCTTGCATACGCGTCAACTTATTTTTTTTAGGGACGCGTCACTTAGTAGGCCCACAAGTGTGTGGTAGAGAACTTATATCCCATTTGCGTTTTGTAAGAATGTACAGCCCATTTTTGAATTCTAATGGAATTTACAACAGCCCATTTACAGTTTGTTAAAAGTACAGCCCATTTTCTAGCTAGGACAACGACTAATAATTTCAACCAACCGTTGAAGACAGAATTCAATAAAATTTCCCACATTTTGATGGGATCCGAAATATTTTTATCCCGAAATTTCTAGTCAGATTAAATATAAATATGTATTACGTAAAAATCCAACGAAACATTGCGCGCGCAACAATGAAAATTTAAGATTTTCAAAATCCATAAATAATATTTGATAAACTAATTTCGTGTTTGGTGCATTTTTTTATAGTTACTGCCCAGTTTTTATAATTACATCCCATTTATTATTTTTTAAAGCCCATTTTCCTGTTAAGCCTTATGCATCCCTCCTAGGAAAGATTTGCAGCCCAGCGGGGCGGAGAATAACAAGTTGACCTTGCCTGGGTATTCCTCAAAAAGACGTATAGCTGGGCTAGCCATTTTCATCTTGAAAAAATTAGTATCTGGGCTGGATATCTGGCCTGGGCTAGACGGGCCACAGCCCGCCCAGTTAATACCCTGCTCTCCTCTGAACAACAACGAAATCATCGCCAAGAAAAACTCTACAGTGCTCACGCCTCAAAAACACAAATACTGCTCGAGCTGCTTGGTCCCAGCTGTCGGCCGCACCTTGTGCAATTCTCTCGTTTATATTGACTACATAGGTTGACAATAGTGTGGGACCGTGATGTCAGAAAACCAGGAAAAAGCAAAAAAAAATAGTTGTACATAATAAGGAGGCACTTGCGTACATACGACTATGGCCCTAGTGGGTCCCTAGTGTCATCCAGTCAAAATAAAGTCATCTCCTGAATCCTCATGTTCGTTGACGATGTTAACAATGCTCGGCGCCACGGCGAGCGCAACAACTCGAAGGACAACGGAGAGGGCCTCGCGGGCCCTACGGATGGTCTGATACAGCGCCCGCTGCTCATTCAGGAAGCCAGGATCATCGGACACCTATGAGCACCTTCGAGAAACTGACGCTTGGGAGCTCTGGTTTATTTCAAACCTGTATTAACATACAAGTGTAATTTACTCATCATCGGAAACAACGCGTAAAATACAGGCGTAATGAAACCGAGGGCCCGAGGTCTGTAAGTAAAACCGGCGGGTTACGTGTGTAATTTGAGAGACCAGTGTATATTTTACGAGCACTGCTATATGGACGACATTACCATACGATACATGCACGACGTGCGTATCATGCCATCCATGGGCAAGGCTGAAACAGCAGCTAACGGCTAGATTAGCAATCGTCCGAGTGTCGTTCAGCGTTTTTATCGTGTGTGAAGTACTTCCGATATTTTACTAGTCGAAATCGACCAACCAAGCGCCTTCGCCCGAGACCATCTGCTTTAATTTACAAGCGTCAGTTTTACAAGCGGTTTTGGTTGGAAAACGACGATCCAATCACAGCCTAATATCATGAGTTGGTCGGAAGATCATATGGTTTCACGTCTAACCTACCCGACTTGTCGTATAGGCTATGAATGAAACATCAGACGATGAACTTCTTAAGCACGGAAACAACAGAAGAGGATGATCTTCTTAACAAGCAAATCACTGGCATTAGATCGACATGCAAAACAATACGAAGCATTATTCTCAGGAGGCACGGTGAACAGCTCGTGATGCCGCATGCCACAACATTCCAAGCTCAACTTTGCAATCAAACACAAGGCCTGGCATTACATGAACAATATTCAGAACAAACTCTTAACACAGGAATATCTCAGCAGAGTAACTATTTACTTCTAAACTGAACACAGGAATAGGAAAAAACACTCGACGCTGCTCACAGCAAGGGCGTCCCACTCAAAAATATCAAATGCATGTCTTCTGGCTAACATCAATGAGCAAATTTTGACAAGGTTTTCCAATTCCAATATATTAAACTAACGTCTTCTTGCTAAAATCAATGATTAAACTTTGACAAGCTTTTCCCATTCAAAATATGTAATGCCTATGATCGTGGAGTCCTGTCGTAGCTTCTTGTACTTGTTTGGGCACTTTTTGCCAGGGCACTCCACGTGTTGTTAAATTGCCAATGGTCTCTGCAGACTAGTCATGTCACCGGTGTCTAATAATACTCTGTAAAGCTTCTCGGTCATTCCTTCTGTAATGTAGCGCCAACAGTGACTACTTCTTTCTACAAAGTGGAACGACCAACTGGACCCAGTAATGCAGCAGTTTGCCTTGGACACATTGGCTCCTTTTGTGCAGTTCAACTAAAATCGAAGTCGGAATAAAACCGAGCTTTAATTTTGATATCCCTGTAAGCAACAATAGGTATAAGGGAAACAATTACTGAGAAATAACGGTTGATGACTTGTAGTCCCAGAAGAAAAGCATCTACTGATCTACTTTATCTTAATGGGAAACAAAGCAGGAGAGTAGCAATTCTCCATCAGTGTGATTCATTCATATTGACTGAGACATTATCTTAACAATGCCTTGTTTCAACATGTATAAAGAACGACAAAGCAGAAAAGTACCATTCCTAAAACAATGCAACTGATTCATTTTAACAGAGACATTATCTTAACAATACCTTGGTTAAACATCTAGAAAGAACTACAAAGCAGGATAGTACCATTCCTAACAAGTGTTGCAGTTTTGAACTAAGATTCAGTAGTTAATTAATTCTGAGAGTGGCATTGCTTAATTTTACCAGCGGCATTAGATTAATGAAAAGCATAAACAGTTCCAGGGGAGAGTGGGCACAACAACAGTATGTGCTTCCATCTACTTATAAAGGGGGTGATGCAGAGTTTGTTGTAACAAAGCAACAAGCATCATGTCTGGGTTGGTCCCATTTTTGTTCACTACTTAATGGGAAAAGACAGCAATACAATAGCTTCAATTCAACATTTATTTAAAACAGTACCAATACAAGTAGCACAACATCTCAAAGCACACTGCACAATCATGTGGATGAAGGCCTGTACTGACCTTTCATGAGACAGACAAGATAAAATATGAATCTGCCAACACGAATAGGAAATCCAATCTCGTTTTGTGCAGTTGCACTGAAATCAAGCAAAGTGTTTCGCGTACCAAAGCAAAATGTCGCAATAGCAACAAATTGAATAGATATCCCTGTTTAAATAGAGGCAAAAAAGGAATCAATTACTGGCTAATAAAGGAGGATGAAACATGCGGCCACAAAAATGGTAATCCCGCCAATCCCTAACAAGTGTTGCAGTTTTGAAATAAGATTCGGTAGTTAATTCTGAGAGTGGCATCAATTACTGGCTTATAAAGGGGGTGATGCTAAATTTGTTGTAACAAAGCAACAAGCATCATGTCTGGGTTGGTCCCATTTTTGTTCACTACTTAATGGGAAAAAACAGCAATACAATAGCTTCAATTCAACATTTATTTAAAACAGTACCAAAACAAGTAGCACAACATCTCAAAGCACACTACACATCATGTGGTTGAGACCAAGATTTGAAACAACTCGCCACGAAGACTGGAAACAAATCTCGATCTCCTTTTGTGCAGTTCCACCAAAATTAAGCAAAGTCACCGGTGTGACATTCAAGTGGAACTGCACAAAACACTCTTAAAACATAAGTGTTTCGAGTAGCGAAGCAAAATGTCGCAATAGCAACAAGTTGAATCGATAGCCCTGTTTTAACAGAGGCAAAAAAGAAACAATTACTTGCCGATAAAGGAGGATGAAACAAACGGTGACAGAAAGAAGCATCTAACTTATCTTGGATGGAAAACAAAGTAGGACAGTAGCATTTCTAAAACGGTTGCATTGATTCATATTAACAGAGACATTCTCTTGAAATAACATTTGTTAAAAAATGTAATTTACTTTTAACAGTGGCATTGCTTCAATTTTCCGGCGGCATTCTTAGATTAACGACAGCAAAATAGCTGTATGGGACATGCCAGCACCATGTGCGTCCACACGTATAAATGGGTGATGCAGAGTATGTAGCCAAGCAGCATATATGCACTGGTCCCATATTTGTTCTCTTTGAACCTTCTTCCTATGTGAGGGCAGAAAATCTAGTCCTGCACAAACTACCCGACCCCCAGTTTCTTTCCCTTTTCAACAAAGAGATCGGTTCCTTACAGATGTGTGTACTGGGTTACCCCCTTTTTCCCTTTTCGACCTACAAAGCGGCTGGATAGCCACTCTATACTACTTTCCGCCCCTCCTTTCCTCATTGAACCACGTCCTAGATTCTTGCTCCAGCCCACCGCACCCTTCTTTCCTCTTTGAACCAAGACCTAGATTCGACTACAGATCGAAAAAGATCCACATGCAGCTAGAGCAACGATGGTTTCAAAGAAACTTATACCATAGGGTCGTCGGGATGTGGCAAGGCGTGCGGTGGGAGGCCGGATCTTCCCACACTACGTACGGCAGCGAGGAAGAAGGGGTCGGTGGCCCTCCCGCACAGGCGTTGGGTGAAAGAGAACAGCGCAGCCGGTAGTTGATTGCCTCCCTCGCCGAATGCGATAGAGTGAACGCTGCACCTCCTCCCCTTCCCGGTGCGACGGGATACGGACGCCTCCTTCACCAGCTGTGAGAGGGGAGAGAGAGACAAGAGGCCAACGCAGTCTTGTTTAGATCTGGTGAAGAGAGGGTGAGAGACTGTGAATATAGCGAACCCTAGCAAATGAACGCTGAGCGTCCAGCGTGTAACATATATGGAGAGGGTGAGAGAGCGAGACGCGAGAAACTCTATCAAACAAGAGGCTATAATGGAGTAAAAAAATCTCTCCATAGCAGTGGTTTTAAATAGAATACGCGCGTTCCCGGAAAAAAGAAACGAAAACTGGCGGACAATTTTTTAAGGGTCTGTCTAGGACACATCTAGATGTGACATAGTTATGTCACATCTAAGTTGATGTCCACTCTGTTTGTGGTCTATTTTTTTCCTATTTTTTTTGTTTCTTGTTGCTACATTATATACTTGTGGGAGCTTAGATGTGATATCCTTAAATAACATCTAGATGTGAATTAGACAAACTGATTTTCTAACGTACCAAGAAGGAAAACTCGATCAAAAACACGCCCCCGCTTCCAGGTCGCGAGAGTCGTCGCGCACACACACATAGACATAGACATGCATATCCGTGTTTACGTAAAATTCCATTTCCATCTCCATCTCCAATCATATTTGTCCAACTGGCACATTATTTACGTTGTTAATTATATACGCAGCAATATTAACGTACAACATCTCTTGTTTGCGCACGTCCGAACCGCTACCACGGCCGGTCCTGACCAACCCGAACCCTCTTCATCACCCGCGCGTGCTTCCCGCCCGAAACGGTCAGTGCCGCATTCATGCCCGGCCAGAGCGGACGCGACCTCTCACTGGCGCCGGCATTGAAGCGGCACGCCGGCCGAGAGAGCATCGCCCGCGCCGCTTCCGGGTGCACGCGGCTGCTCCGCGTTCAAAGGTCGCAATAGCTGGCTACAACATGCATGTAAAAAGTTCTTGGGAGTCCGTGCTACAGCTAGCTGTCCTCCCCCAACTCGTCAATCTCTTCCAGTAGTGCTAGGACTCCATGGCGCAATCCATCGACAAGCAAGCGGGAAAGTTATCGTATACTCGGTTTGCGGTGAGTGGCATGCCGAGCGTGTTGGAGATATGCCCTAGAGGCAATAATAAATGGTTATTATTATATTTCTTTGTTCATGATAATTGTCTATTGTTCATGCTATAATTGTGTTATCCGGAAATCGTAATACATGTGTGAATAGATAGACCACAACGTGTCCCTAGTAAGCCTCTAGTTGACTAGCTCGTTGATCAACAGATAGTCATGGTTTCCTGACTATGGACATTGGATGTCATTGATAACGGGATCACATCATTAGGAGAATGATGTGATGGACAAGACCCAATCCTAAGCATAGCACTAAAGATCGTGTAGTTCGTTTGCTAGAGCTTTTCCAATGTCAAGTATCATTTCCTTAGACCATGAGATCGTGCAACTCCCGGATACCGTAGGAGTGCTTTGGGTGTGCCAAAAGTCACAACGTAACTGGGTGACTATAAAGGTACACTACGGGTATCTCTGAAAGTGTCTGTTGGGTTGGCACGGATCGAGACTGGGATTTGTCACTCCGTGTGACGGAGAGGTATCTCTGGGCCCACTCGGTAATGCATCATCATAATGAGCTCAATGTGACTAAGGAGTTAGTCACGGGATCATGCATTGCGGTACGAGTAAAGAGACTTGCCGATAACGATATTGAACAAGGTATTGGGATACCGACGATCGAATCTCGGGCAAGTAACATACTGATTGACAAAGGGAATAGTATACGGGATTGATCGAATCCTCGACATCGTGGTTCATCCGATGAGATCATCGTGGAACATGTGGGAGCCAACATGGGTATCCAGATCCCGCTGTTGGTTATTGACCGGAGAGGTGTCTCGGTCATGTCTGCATGTCTCCCGAACCCGTAGGGTCTACACACTTAAGGTTCGGTGACGCTAGGGTTGTAGAGATATGAGTATGCGGAAATCCGAAAGTTGTTCGGAGTCCCGGATGAGATCCCGGAAGTCACGAGGAGTTCCGGAATGGTCCGGAGGTGAAGAATTATATATATGAAGTCAAGTTTCGGCCACCGGGAAAGTTTCGGGGGTCACCGGTATTGTACCGGGACCACCGGAAGGGTCCCGGGGGTCCACCGGGTGGGGCCACCTATCCTGGAGGGCCCCATGGGCCTCCCCCTGCGCCTAGGGTTGGAAACCCTGGGGGTGGGGGCGCCCCACCTGACTTGGGGGGGAAGTTCCCCCCCTTGGCCGCCGCCCCCCCATAGATGGGATCCCCAGGGCCGGTGCCCCCCCCAGGGGGCCTATATATAGTGGGGGGAGGGAGGGAAGCAACACCACAGCCCCTGGCGCCTCCCTCTCCCCCTGCAACACCTCTCCCTCCCGCTAGTGCTTGGCGAAGCCCTGCCGGGATCCCGCTACTTCCACCACCACGCCGTCGTGCTGCTGGATCTCCATAAACCTCTCCTTCCCCCTTGCTGGATCAAGAAGGAGGAGACATCGCTGCTCCGTACGTGTGTTGAACGCGGAGGTGCCGTCCGTTCGGCACTCGGTCATCGGTGATTTGGATCACGGCGAGTACGACTCCATCAACCCCGTTCATTAGAACGCTTCCGCTCGTGATCTACAAGGGTATGTAGATGCACTCCTTTCCCCTCGTTGCTAGTATACTCCATAGATGGATCTTGGTGATGCGTAGGAAATTTTAAAATTCTGCTACGATCCCCAACAGTGGCATCATGAGCCAGGCCTATGCGTAGTTACTATGCACGAGTAGAACACAAAGCAGTTGTGGGCGTAGATGTTGTCAATTTTTCTTGCCACTACTAGTCTTATCTTGTTTCGGCGGTATTGTGGGATGAAGCGGCCCGGACCGACCGTACACGTACGCTTACGTGAGACAGGTTCCACCGACTGACATGCACTAGTTGCATAAGGTGGCTAGCGGGTGTCTGTCTCTCCCACTTTAGTCGGAACGGATTCGATGAAAAGGGTCCTTATGAAGGGTAAATAGAAATTGGCATATCACGTTGTGGTCTTACGTAGGTAAGAAACGTTCTTGCTAGAAACCTATAGAAGCCACGTAAAAACTTGCAACAACAATTAGAGGACGTCTAACTTGTTTTTGCAGCATGTGCCTTGTGATGTGATATGGCCAGAAGATGTGATGAATGATATATGTGATGTATGAGATTGATCATATTCTTGTAATAGGAATCACGACTTGCATGTCGATGAGTATGACAACCGGCAGGAGCCATAGGAGTTGTCTTTATTATTTTGTATGACCTGCGTGTCATTGAATAACGCCATGTAAATTACTTTACTTTAATGCTAAACACGTTAGCCATAGAAGTAGAAGTAATCGTTGGCGTGACAACTTCATGAAGACACAATGATGGAGATCATGATGATGGAGATCATGGTGTCACGCCGGTGACGAAGATGATCATGGAGCCCCGAAGATGGAGATCAAAGGAGCAAAATGATATTGGCCATATCATGTCACTATTTGATTGCATGTGATGTTTATCATGTTTTTGCATCTTATTTGCTTAGAACGACGGTAGTAAGTAAGATGATCCCTTATAATAATTTCAAGAAAGTGTTCCCCCTAACTGTGCACCGTTGTGAAGGTTCGTTGTTTCGAAGCACCACGTGATGATCGGGTGTGATAGATTCTAACGTTCGCATACAACGGGTGTTGACGAGCCTAGCATGTACAGACATGGCCTTGGAACACACGCAATACACTTAGGTTGACTTGACGAGCCTAGCATGTACAGACATGGCCTCGGAACACGGAAGACCGAAAGGTCGAGCATGAGTCGTATAGAAGATACGATCAACATGGAGATGTTCACCGATCTTGACTAGTCCGTCTCACGTGATGATCGGACATGGCCTAGTTAACTCGGATCATGTTTCACTTAGATGACTAGAGGGATGTCTATCTGAGTGGGAGTTCATTGAATAATTTGATTAGATGAACTTAATTATCATGAACTTAGTCTAAAATCTTTACAATATGTCTTGTAGATCAAATGGCCCACGTTGTCCTCAACTTCAACGTGTTCCTAGAGAAAACCAAGCTGAAAGATGATGGCAGTAACTATACGGACTGGGTCCGGAACCTGAGGATCATCCTCATAGCTGCCAAGAAAGATTATGTCCTAGAAGCACCGCTAGGTGAAGCACCAATCCCAGAGAACCAAGACGTTATGAACGCTTGGCAATCACGTGCCGATGATTACTCCCTCGTTCAGTGCGGCATGCTTTACAGCTTAGAACCGGGGCTCCAAAAGTGTTTTGAGAAGCATGGAGCATATGAGATGTTCGAAGAGCTGAAAATGGTTTTCCAAGCTCATGCCCGGGTCAAGAGATATGAAGTCTCCGACAAGTTCTTCAGCTGTAAAATGGAGGGAAATAGTTCTGTCAGTGAGCACATACTCAGAATGTCTGGGTTACACAACCGCTTGTCTCAGCTGGGAGTTAATCTCCCGGATGACGCGGTCATTGACAGAATCCTTCAGTCGCTTCCACCGAGCTACAAGAGCTTTGTGATGAACTTCAATATGCAAGGGATGGAAAAGACCATTCCTGAGGTATATTCAATGCTGAAATCAGCGCAGGTGGAGATCAGAAAGGAACATCAAGTGTTGATGGTGAATAAAATAACTAAGTTCAAGAAGGGCAAGGCTAAGAAAAACTTCAAGAAGGACGGCAAGGGAGTTGCCGCGCCCGGTAAGCCAGTTGTCGGGAAGAAGTCAAAGAATGGACCCAAGCCTGAGACTGAGTGCTTTTATTGCAAGGGAAGTGGTCACTGGAAGCGGAACTGCCCCAAATATTTAGTGGACAAGAAGGCCGGCAACACCAAAGGTATATGTGATACACAAGTAATTGATGTGTACCTTACCAGTACTCGTAGTAGCTCCTGGGTATTTGATACCGGTGCGGTTGCTCATATTTGTAACTCAAAACAGGAGCTGCGGAATAAGCGGAGACTGGCGAAGGACGAGGTGACGATGCGCGTCGGGAATGGTTCCAAGGTCGATGTGATCGCCGTCGGCACGCTGCCTCTGCATTTACCTACGGGATTAGTTTTAAACCTCAATAATTGTTATTTAGTGCCAGCTTTAAGCATGAACATTGTATCTGGATCTCGTTTAATTTGAGATGGCTACTCATTTAAATCCGAGAATAATGGTTGTTCTATTTATATGAGAGATATGTTTTATGGTCATGCCCCGCTGGTCAATGGTTTATTCTTGATGAATCTCGAACGTGATGTTACACATATTCGTAGTGTGAATACCAAAAGATGTAAAGTTGATAACGATAGTCCCACATACTTGTGGCACTGCCGCCTTGGTCACATTGGTGTCAAGCGCATGAAGAAGCTCCATGCAGATGGACTTTTGGAGTCTCTTGATTACGAATCATTTGACACGTGCGAACCATGCCTCATGGGTAAGATGACCAAGACTCCGTTCTCCGGAACAATGGAGCGAGAAACCAATTTATTGGAAATCATACATACCGATGTGTGCGGTCCAATGAGTGTTGAGGCTTGCGGAGGATATCGTTATGTTCTCACTCTCACTGATGACTTAAATAGATATGGGTATGTCTAACTAATGAAACACAAGTCTGAGACCTTTGAAAAGTTCAAGGAATTTCAGAGTGAGGTTGAGAATCAAGGTGACAGGAAAATAAAGTTCCTACGATCAGATCGTGGAGAGGAATATTTAAGTCACGAGCTTGGCACACACTTAAGGAAATGTGGAATAGTTTCACAACTCACGCCGCCTGGAACACCTCAGCGAAATGGTGTGTCCGAACGTCGTAATCGCACTCTATTGGATATGGTATGATCTATGATGTCTCTTACCGATCTACTGCTCTCATTTGGGGCTATGCTTTAGAGACTGCCGCATTCACTTTAAATAGGGCTCCGTCGAAATCCGTTGAGACGACACCGTATGAATTATGGTTTGGGAAGAAACCTAAGTTGTCGTTTCTAAAAGTTTGGGGATGCGATGCTTATGTCAAGAAACTTCAACCTGAAAAGCTCGAACCCAAATCGGAAAAATGCGTCTTCATAGGATACCCTAAGGAATCCATTGGGTATACCTTCTACCTCAGATCCGAAGGCAAGATCTTTGTTGCCAAGAATGGGTCCTTTCTGGAGAAAGAGTTTCTCTCGAAAGAATTAAGTGGGAGGAAAGTGGAACTTGATGAGGTGATAGTCACCCCTTCCGAACCGGAAAGTAGCGCAGCGCGGGAAGATGTTCCTGTGGTGCCTACACCGACTGGGGAGGAAGTTAATGATGATGATCATGAAGCTTCGGATCAAGTTACTGCTGAACTTCGAAGGTCCACAAGGACACATTCCGCACCAGAGTGGTACGGCAACCCTGTCCTGGAAATCATGTTGTTAGACAACGGTGAACCTTCGAACTATGAAGAAGCGATGGCGGGCCCGGATTCCGACAAATGGCTAGAAGCCATGAAATCCGAGATAGGATCCATGTATGAAAACGAAGTATGGACTTTGACTGACTTGCCCGATGATCGGCGAGCCACAGAAAATAAATGGATCTTTAAGAAGAAGACAGACGCGGATGGTAATGTAACCATCTACAAGGCTCGACTTGTCGCTAAGGGTTATCGACAAGTTCAAGGGGTTGACTACGATGAGCCTTTCTCACCCGTAGCGAAGCTGAAGTCCGTCCGAATCATGTTAGCAATTGCCGCATAGTATGATTATGAGATATGGCAGATGGACGTCAAAACGGCATTCCTTAACGGCTTTCTTAAGGAAGAATTGTATATGATGCAGCCGGAAGGTTTTGTCGATCCTAAGAATGCTAACAAAGTATGCAAGCTCCAGCGCTCAATCTATGGGCTGGTGCAAGCATCTCGGAGTTGGAACATTCACTTTGATGAGATGATCAAAGAGTTTGGGTTTACACAGACTTATGGAGAAGCATGTGTTTACAAGAAAGTGAGTGGGAGCTCTGTAGCATTTCTCATATTATATGTGGATGACATACTATTGATGGGCAATGATATAGAATTCTTGGAAAGTATAAAGGCCTATTTGAATAAGTGTTTTTCAATGAAGGACCTTGGAGAAGCTGCTTATATATTAGGCATCAAGATCTATAGAGATAGATCAAGACGCCTCATTGGTGTTTCGCAGAGTACGTACCTTGACAAGATATTGAAGAAGTTCAATATGGATCAGTCCAAGAAGGGGTTCTTGCCTGTATTGCAAGGTGTGCAATTGAGCACGGCTCAATGCCCGACCACGGCAGAAGATAGAGAAAAGATGAGTGTCATCCCCTATGCCTCGGCCACCACGCCGTCGTGTTGCTGGATCTCCATCAACCTCTCCTTCCCCGTTGCTGGATCAAGGAGGAGACGTTGCTGCTTCGTACGTGTGTTGAACGCGGAGGTGCCGTCCGTTCGACACTCGGTCATCGGTGATTTGGATCACGGCGAGTACGACTCCATCAACCCCGTTCATTAGAACGCTTCCGCTCGCTATCTACAAGGGTATGTAGATGCACTCCTTTCCCCTCGTTGCTAGTATACTCCATAGATGGATCTTGGTGATGCGTAGGAAATTTTAAAATTCTGCTACGATCCCCAACAGAGCGACCGTGTGGGGTCGAGCCGTGGAGGAGGGTCAGACACGAACACGACAGACGTCATTTAAACGTTGGTTTTGCTCGATGGCGCGATCCAACGAAACAAAATGTTGGTTTCTCTCCGTTTCCATTTTTTCTCCGGAAAAACGGAAACTTTCCACTCCATTTTCATTCCTATTCCAAGGTTGCCCCGTTACAACATTCCATCAAATACAAAGGAAAACTAACACTCATGCTGATGCATCTCAATGATTAACAGATCATAGCCAATATTTACTTCACAACTAAAGAAAAAAGTTGTGAGAGCGTGTACGAAAGAAAAACTACTGATGGGTCACTACGACTTAAACCCTAAACCCTAAACATGATTTAATTTCCTGGCCAGGTAGAACCTGTCGAAGGAAAGACGGCTGGCACCCTCGGATCAAACGATACTTTTGTGCAGTTCCACTAAAATCGACCTGAGCATCCCTGATGGCAAAGATATTGAAGAAGTGTGATTAGAATAATAGTACTGGCACTAGTTCATGAGACATAAACTCATCACAAGTAGAAGCCGGTAGAAGTAGAGAAAGATCGACATGGAGATGGAGCTACGGCAGTGGAGCAAGCCGGCTCCAAAAGGAAGATGGACTACCTGGGACGTCGGGCTGTAGCTAGAAGGGCGGTTGGGACGCGGCATCGGCGCATACCGCGGTGACCCCCGATTGGGACGCACCGACTGTGGGTTTTCTCCCTCGCCGATGTTGACCGCGTCTACGTAGAACATTGTTCCCTTCCCCCAGCTGCGGGATCAGGCCCGTCGTTCTATGCTTGTGAAGAGAGCAACCTAAGCAAGCAGGCTTGTAGCTTAGGCTCCTGCTAGTGTATATATAGTGGTTTTATTTTTCTCTCCATATCAACCATTTTATATTGCGTACGTGTCATTCAAGAGTGAAATGATGGTTGCTTCTTCCAACTAACTTACTGTGTGATTTGACTGCTCCTCAGTGGCCCCTACACGTACTCCCCCTACGTGTATGCAACAGTCACACGTACACATGGATGCAAAAACACGCGCGACGCCCTAATGCATGCATGTCCGAGCACTGGAACACACACGGTCACGCTCAAGTGCTCAATCTACACGTGCATGCACACACATACTCAGTCAGGGTGAGCTAGTGACCGTATAAACACCGGAAAATATATATATTGAGCACAATGAGCGTATTATAAAGTCCACTGACCGTATTTTTACAAATATACAGTGACAGACAGTGTATTTATCTCGTTTGAAATTAAGCCATATTAACCGGAGAGGAGGCAGTATGGACTAGCATTACTTTGTTGTGTCCCGTCAACTTGCTGAACGAGGAGAAGGTTGCAGGACGGGAGAAGCTTGCGCGTGGTGGCTCGCAGGACAAGGAGAAACTTTTGACTAATGCAAGCTCTCCCTCGCTGAGGCGGTGGACGTGCAACAGTTAATTTGGTGTCAGATTGCCAGAAGCATACACTATACTACTAGTGCTATTATTGTTCGACTTCCCGAATAGGCGAACAGCCAAGCGCAAAGTTTACTAGTACTACTACTATAGTCTATAAAGGTACGTACTATACTAGTACTAGGAACCGGATGGAGGAGCGTCTGCACTCTTATTATAATTTTAAAATGTGATAAAGCAATCTTCAACACATTTGGTTCTCTTTGAGGGTTCTCGCATGTGATAATGGAAGTTGATTGCATGGAACACTCGCCACAATTCTCGCTTAATTCTGGCTCATATCCTGTTACAAATAGTAGCGCTCGGTAATATTTCCTCTTTTTTTGTTATTCAGCATGTAAACAGGTCAGCAAACCTTGCGGCGCATCTTCGTGCGAACCGTGCTTGCTGCACTTTTAATGTGGCCGAGAGCTGGCTTGATGAAACACCTCGCTTCCTACTTCTTTTTTTGTGGGGTACCTCGCTTCCTAGTGACCAGTGTCTTGGCTGATCGTCCTAAGAATGCTTATATATGAATAAAGCTCTCTCATTTACTCGCAAAAAATATTAAGCCATATTAACCGGAAAGGAGGGAGTATGGACTAGCACTACTTTTTGGTGTGTCCCGTCAACTCGCAGAACGAGGAGAAGCTTGCAGGACAAGGTGAAGCTCGCTTACGCCTTTTGACTAATGCAACCTACCCTCGGTGGACATGCATCAGTCCATTCGGTGTCAGATTGCCAGAGGCATACACTGTAGTACCCAACATGCGGAGTACCATCGTTGTTCGACTTCACGAAGAGGCTAAGAGCCAAGCGCAGTAGTACAAGTAGTACTACTACTAGAACCGCATGGTGGAGCGTCTATACTCTTTTTTTTATCTCTCATAAAGTACACGTTTATTCCGGAGAAGGGCGGAAAACGGTAGCCCAACATGTAATGAATGATATCGATCAACCAACCATGCTCGAATATATCTTGGCCTCCGTGCGAGCCCGTCTGTGTGTTCTCGCTCCTCGTCTCTCTCAAGGAACGGCAGGTTGGCTCTTTGCCATCAATTGAGATCGCTTTGCTCACACTCCTGTCCCACATGTCAGTGATATGCCAAGAAGAGGTGCGTTGACCAACTGGCCATGCGCGTACTTGGTTTTGCACCTTCATACTACTCCTCCCTCCGTCACAGTTTACATGTGCCGCTTCATTATGATGCATTTCTCTCAATGCATTTCCACCACCAGAGAGACTTTAGACGCGTTTGGTTTAATGCTCAATTAATTAGGGCGTGGTAACTGCAATCAAGTCCACAATTTTCTCTCCATGTACTGTACTATTACAGAGTGGAGTAAGTGCATGCATGTGTGTACCCGGGGTGGAAGCACTGCATGCATGTGTGTACGCATTATTCCCTCTAGTAATAGACGCCGTGCTATAACTACCAATGCTATTTTTCAGGCCGATCGCTAGTCGCCTTGGTCCCACAGATTTTTTTTCTTTTTTCTGAAGCGCGCTGTATAAACAGTGACGGATGGAGTAGTATGAGCGGATTCAAAGAAGAGCGTATTGATGGTTGCTTCTTCAGAGCAACTTACAGTGGGAAAGGTGGGGCTTATGATTTGACTGCTCATTACTCACTATTAATGCGGCGCAACGACCGGGCTGAGTCTCCCATGCGATTGTGCACTACCCCCTCGGTTCTTAAATATACTCCGGAGTATTTGTCTTTCTAGAGATTTCAACGAGTGACTACTCAAATATTTGTCTTTTTAGATATTTCAAATGGACTGGCACATACGGATGTATATAGACATATTTTAGAGTGTAGATTCACTCATTTTGCTCCGTATGTAGTCACTTGTTGAAATCTCTAGAAAGACGAATAGAATATTTAGGAACGGAGGGAGTACACATACGAAGCAAAATGAGTGAATCTACACTCTAAAATATGCCCGTTTGAAATTTGTAAAAAGACAAATATTTAGGAACGAAGGAGTATAATTCTGTGCATGGCACATGCATGGACCCGGATGATGAAGAGGCTTCTGGCAATGCTATCAAGCTTCCATCATTTGTTTACATAATTGACGTACTATACAGATAATTTTCCAGCGACATGAAATTGTACAATGGTGTGAGCTTTCAGCTTTTGTTTCGCGTGTCTTGCCATCGATGCTCTTTCGGAAACAATAAAAAACTAACTTCCTTGCTAATGCATGTCAATTATTAGCATATCAGAGCTAATAATTACATCACAACTGAAGACAGAGTTGTGAGAAGGTGTTAAATTAAAATTGATCCATGCTTTCATTGGCAGCAACGTCCCCCCAGCTCTGTCTAAATCAACAAGGCATGTTGGGAAAAAAAGTAGTTGTCTGGAGCATGCAACATTCTGATCATTTTGTGCAGTTCCACTAAAATAGAGCTGAGCGTCCTTGTTCCAAAGATATTAAGTGTGATTACAATAATAGAGGACTGCTGGTGAAACAATAAACACACAAATAGAAGCCGGTCACCTTTGCAGTCTCTCTTAAGACTAACTAGTTGGAGAAGATTAGGCTCGGAGTTGGATGAGGAGGATAGAGCAAAACCAATCTCCATTTGTGCAGTCGCACTGAAATGTAGAGACGTTGCCCGTGTGACATTTTAGTACAACTGCACAAAACACTCTTAAGAAAAAAGTGATTTGTGCAGTTCACCAAAAGGTCGCAATAGCAACGAGTAGAAAGGAAACAATTACTGGCCAATAACAGTTGATGACACATGCGACGACAAAAAAGAAGCATATTCCTTGTCCTAAGGGAAGATAACAACACGGTTGTGTTTGTCTAAAACGGTGTGAGGACGAGAATGCAATATGGAAAGTATGCCGGACGAGCTACGTTTTGGGCAAAGAACTATTGAAGATCCACATACAGCGACGTGGGAAGACGGGCAGTGGAGCAAGGCCGGAGGGGATACCTGGAGGTCGTCGGGATGTAACTAGGTGAGCGGCGGCGGGCGGAATCTGCGAGCAGGTGGCATAGGCCCTGCCGCGCCGGAGCTTGGTCAGAGAGAATGGCGTGTACCGCAGATCGGGACGTGCTGCCTCGGTGCCGTCAAACGGAGAAACGATGCACTTCCTCCCTTTCCCCCGGCGGACGGGATGCGGCCGGATCAGTGACCAACGGTGAGAGAGAGAGAGGCCACCGCACTCCCTTTCCCCCAGCGGACGGGATGCGGCCGGATCAGTGACCAACGGTGAGAGAGAGAGAGGCCACCGCAGCTTTGTGTGAGATACTCTGAAGAGCGACAAACCAGGCAGGCAGGCTCCTTTGTATATAGTGAGTGGACTACCTTTTTCTCCATAAAAATTGTTTTATATTCTGTGCACGTGCCATTGAGCGCTATAACTTTATTTAAAAATAACACGGCAACGCGTCAAGTCGAACTTTGTTTCGTGCACGCGTGGTACACGACCTCCCTAGGTAAACAACCGCTACAGGCGTTCAAATTAGCACGTGTGCTGCCATTTCGTAAAGAAATGAGCTCCACCGTGTACCCGCGGGGGTGTGGCTGGGCACGAAGCGTGAGTACGTGCACGGTGCACCTATTCTCTTCTTGTATACGTACACCACCTACGTGGGGTTGTGTGAGAGAGATACAAACCTAGAGAGATATAGTGTGTGGGTTCTTGAGAGTTTTTGGGGGGGTCAATCAAAAATGTAACATATGCAATGTGTGTGAAATAGAGTCCTGGATATAACATATATATAGAGGGGGCAATCCACGAGAAGAGAGTGGAGGTATCATCGGCTTGAGGTGTCCATAGAATCGAAGAGAGGGATGATGTGTGTGTGTGTGCGCGCGCGATCGATAAAGAGTGCCATCGAATTTGTGTGTGCCCACGTCAAAGATATAGAGTGGCTGGCCTACTGGAACGTGAGATGGGACATGTGCAGTTTGTCTCTGTGGCATGGATACCTACCTGCAGCGCTCGACTATCGGTGTGTGGTGGGGGAAGAGGGAGGCCCAATTAACTATAGAGGTACAATGGCTGGTATATGTGTGGAGGAGGAGAGAGGCCTACCTCGTGTATTAAGGAGATCGATCTGCCTCATGTATTAAGGGAGATCGATCGGCATCCATGCATATGTGTAGGAGAGGAATAAGGTTGGGAGAGAGACAGAGCTAGAGTGTTGGAGGGGGTGGTAGTGGAGTTGCTTCTAACAAATGGTGGGATAGGCTTGCTAGACAAACGGAGGGCACGCCCGCAATATCAATAAGAGAGGAGATGGCTGCTTGTTGTCTATGCACGTGCGTGTGAGAGACGGGTCAGGAGGCATGCACGAATGATGAGGGGGACGATGTGGCTCTGGTAAGCAGACGTAACTACATAGGAAGATCAATCGTCCTTTGTTAGAGAAAGGAGAGACATAACTTGTGAGGTACGTCGATCGATGGGGGGGTAGTTAAAGTCGATCTAGGTATATGTTGGGAGATCGATCGATATACATGCATGTGTGTGTTAGAAGCAAATGAGGCACGAGGAGAAGGATAGAGAGAGGGGGATGCATGTAGGAGGTGGTACGAGAGGCATACTATATCGAGGGGGGAGGAGTGTGCGAGTACGAGAACGATGAAAAGAGTGGTGGGAGTGAGGCATGGACGGTGACAAGAGAAGAGGGGAAGCTTGTGTTTGTGCTAGACACACCTGGCTAGAGAGGCATATCGATCGATGTGTGCCGTAAAGAAGGAGCTGGGGGGCCTACACACACCGTGGGTGAACGACCTAAAGTGAAAAGACGAATTTGCGCGATGGAGCTAGAGAATGCTGAGGGAGGGTGAGAGGGATGCGGGCGTGTGCATGCACAAGAGAAACTTAGTGCTAGCTACAAAGATAAGAGGGTTGTGTGGGTGTAAAAGATGAATAGAGATCATATATACTTCATTATAAAAACCGAATTCGGATATTTGAAGAATTTATCATAGTGTTTCAAACCGACGCATGTGTGAATATATATAACGGTGATACACATGGTGTGGTTATGAACATGTTATACTACATTTAATATATTTTATCTCTACTCTTATAAAAAACGGAGTTGTTGATGATGGTGTGCCTGCCATCCTGCATTATAGGCCGTCCGGTTTATATCTGGCAGATAGCAAGGAAACTATGATGGTTGAAGTTGGCAACAATCATGATTGTAGATTCTTATTGAAATAGAGAAACGAATTCAAATTTAGTTCGAATTGCAGCGGTAGTATAGACATTTGGAATGCACTAAAATGTTGGTATGAGTAGGTTACATGCATTGTACAGCAAGCGAAAAAATTTAATCGGACATAACATGGATTCATACTCCCTCCTTCCATCTATATAGGGCGTAATGAGATTTTTAAGACCGCCTTTGACTATTGACAAGATTAATAGTACATGACATGCACAATGTGAAAATTATATCATTGAAAGAACCTTTCACAGACGAATTTAACGGTGTGCTTTGTGTAAGTTGCATGTCATATATCATTGCTCTAATATTTGGTCAAAGTTAGCATCGAAAAACGCATTAGGCCCTATATAGATGGAAGGAGGGAGTAGCTTTGAATAGCATTTGTATAGTAAAACGGGGCAAGACTCTCTCTTTGTGTGGTGTGAATATTTTATTTTTTTTGTTTTCTTTTTGGTTGAGGGAAGTGCGAATTGATTTGGTACGTACAAGTACAATATTACTACACATTAGGCTTGTCCCTAAAATTCAACCCGCGTCTTGTTATATCCCGAAAATTCAGATATCGTGCTCCCAAACTGGCGCCTTCACAACCCGCGCCTTGCTATCCCAAAATTACAACGCGCGCGAAAACTCCCTCCAGTTGCCAGATCCCGACACACGAAATCCCCCTTCTAACCCTGAGTCGAAAGGGCCGCTAGTTCAAATCGGTGGGGGGTACTTTTGTAACACGCCCTACATTTTGGACAAGCGCGTCCCTAAGTCCTGCTTCACCCCCTCCCATCGCCCCCTTTTCGCCATTCGAAATCCCAGGCCGCAATAACCTCTCTGCTCCAGCCGCGAAACCCCACCCTCCTCCGTCTGCCACATCACCGCTGCCCAGTCGGAGCCTCTTCCCCGATGACGTCGTCCACCGCAACAGCTCGACGTCCCTCGTCCACCTCCCCGGATGAGGATCCGTCGTCCATCTCGCCGTCCCGCCGATTCAGCCGCCCCATCCTCCACCTCCAAGGAGCTGCTCCGACTATCGCCTCATCTATCGCGGTTGCTCCATCCCCACAGCGCCGCCTTAACCTGCTCCACCGGAACCACAGCATCCACACCGACTCCTCGGACGAAGCCGAGGCCTACTCGGCGCCACCAAAGAGGTTGTACATGTTAGGAAACGTAGTAATTTCAAAAAAATTCCTACGCACACACAAGATCATGGTGATGCATAGCAACGAGAGGGGAGAGTGTTGTCCACGTACCCTCGTAGACCAAAATTGGAAGCGTTATCACAACGCGGTTGATGTAGTCGTACGTCTTCACGATCCGACCGATCAAGTACCGAACGCACGGCACCTCCGAGTTCAGCACACGTTCAGCTCGATGACGTCCCTCGACCTCCGATCCAGCCGAGTGTTGAGGGAGAGTTTCGTCAGCACGACGGCGTGGTGACGATGATGATGTTCTACCGACGCAGGGCTTCGCCTAAGCTCCGCAACGATATTATCGAGGTGTAATATGGTGGAGGGGGGCACCGCACACGGCTAAAAGATCGTAGATCAATTGTGTGTCCAGAGGTGCCCCCCTGCCCCCGTATATAAAGGAGCAAGGGGGAGGCCGGCTGGCCCTTGGGGCGCGCCAAAGAGGGGGGGAGTCCTCCTCCTAGTAGGAGTAGGACTCCCCTTTCCTAGTCCAACTAGGAAGAGAGAAGGGGGAAGGAAAGAGAGGGAGAGGGAGAGGGAAAGAGGGGCTGCGCCCCCCTCCCCTAGTCCAATTCAGACTCCTCATGGGAGGGGGCGCGCCATCTCCTGGGCTGCTGCCCTCTCTCTCCCCTCAAGCACACTAAGGCCCAATACTTCCCCGGGGGGTTCCGGTAACCCCTCCGGCACTCCGGTTTTATCCGAAAGTTCTCCGGAACACTTCCGGTGTCCGAATATAGTCGTCCAATATATCAATCTTTATGTCTCGACCATTTCGAGACTCCTCGTCATGTCCGTGATCACATCCGGGACTCCGAACAACCTTTGGTACATCAAAACATATAAACTCATAATATAACTGTCATCGTAACTTTAAGCGTGCGGACCCTACGGGTTCGAGAACTATGTAGACATGACCGAGACACCTCTCCGATCAATAACCAATAGCGGAAACTGGATGCTCATATTGGTTCCTACATATTCTACGAAGATCTTTATCGGTCAGACCGCATAACAACATACGTTGTTCCCTTTGTCATCGGTATGTTACTTGCCCGAGATTCGATCGTCGGTATCTCGATACCTAGTTCAATCTCGTTACCGGCAAGTCTCTTTACTCATTCCGTAATACATCATCCCGCAACTAACTCATTAGTCACAATGTTTGCAAGGCTTATAGTGATGTGCATTACCGAGTGGGCCCAGAGATACCTCTCCGACAATCGGAGTGACAAATCCTAATCTCGAAATACACCAACCCAACAAGTACCTTTGGAGACACCTGTAGAGTACCTTTATAATCACCCAGTTAAGTTGTGATGTTTGGTAGCACACAAAGTGTTCCTCCGGTAAACGGGAGTTGTATAATCTCATAGTCATAGGAACATGTATAAGTCATGAAGAAAGCAATAGCAACATACTAAACGATCGAGTGCTAAGCTAACGGAATGGGTCAAGTCAATCACATCATTCTCCTAATGAGGTGATCCCGTTAACCAAATGACAACTCATGTCTATGGCTAGGAAACATAACCATCTTTGATTAATGAGCTAGTCAAGTAGAGGCATACTAGTGACACTCTGTTTGTTTATATATTCACACATGTATTATGTTTCCGGTTAATACAATTCTAGCATGAATAATAAACATTTATCATGATATAAGGAAATAAATAATACTTTATTATTGCCTCTAGGGCATATTTCCTTCAGTCTCCCACTTGCACTAGAGTCAATAATCTAGATTACACAGTAATGATCCTTACACCCATGGAGTCTTGGTGCTGATCATGTTTTGCTCGTGGAAGAGGCTTAGTCAACGGGTCTGCAACATTCAGATCCGTATGTATCTTGCAAATTTCTATGTCTCCCACCTGGACTAAATCCCGGATGGAATTGAAGCGTCTTTTGATGTGCTTGGTTCTCTTGTGAAATCTGGATTCCTTTGCTAAGGCAATTGCACCAGTATTGTCACAAAAGATTTTCATTGGTCCCGATGCACTAGGTATGACACCTAGATCGGATATGAACTCCTTCATCCAGACTCCTTCATTTGCTGCTTCCGAAGCAGCTATGTACTCCGCTTCACACGTAGATCCCGCCACGACACTTTGTTTAGAACTGCACCAACTGACAGCTCCACCGTTCAATGTAAATACGTATCCGGTTTGCGATTTAGAATCGTCCGGATCAGTGAAAGCTTGCATCAACGTAACCATTTACGATGAGCTCTTTGTCACCTCCATAAACGAGAAACATATCCTTAGTCCTTTTTAGGTATTTCAGGATGTTCTTGACCGCTGTCCAGTGATCCACTCCTGGATTACTTTGGTACCTCCCTGCTAAACTTATAGCAAGGCATACATCAGGTCTGGTACACAGCATTGCATACATGATAGGGCCTATGGCTGAAGCATAGGGAACATCTTTCATCTTCTCTCTATCTTCTGCAGTGGCCGGGCATTGAGTCTTACTCAATCTCACACCTTGTAGTATAGGCAAGAACCCTTTCTTTGCTTCATCCATTTTGAACTTCTTCAAAGCTTTGTCAAGGTATGTGCTTTGTGAAAGTCCAATTAAGCGTCTTGATCTATCTCTATAGATCTTAATGCCTAATATATATGCAGCTTCACCGAGGTCTTTCATTGAAAAACTCTTTTTCAAGTATCCCTTTATGCTATCTAGAAATTCTATATCATTTCCAATCAGCAATATGTCATCCACATATAATATCAGAAATGCTACTGAGCTCCCACTCACTTTCTTGTAAATACATGCTTCTCCAAAAGTTTGTATAAAACCAAATGCTTTGATCACACTATCAAAGCGTTTATTCCAACTCCGAGAGGCTTGCACCAGTCAATAAATGGATCGCTAGAGCTTGCACACTTTGTTAGCTCCCTTTGGATCGACAAAACCTTCAGGTTGCATCATATACAACTCTTCTTCCAGAAATCCATTCAGGAATGCAGTTTTGACATCCATTCGCCAAATTTCATAATCATAAAATGCGGCAATTGCTAACATGATTCGGACAGACTTAAGCATCGCTACGGGTGAGAAGGTCTCATCGTAGTCAATCCCTTGAACTTGTCGAAAACCTTTCGCAACAAGTCGAGCTTTATAGACAGTAACATTACCATCAGCGTCAGTCTTCTTCTTGAAGATCCATTTATTTTCAATGGCTTGCCGACCATCGGGCAAGTCAACCAAAGTCCATACTTTGTTCTCATACATGGATCCCATCTCGGATTTCATGGCTTCAAGCCATTTTGCGGAATCTGGGCTCACCATCGCTTCTTCATAGTTCGTAGGTTCATCATGGTCTAGTAACATAACTTCCAGAACAGGATTACCGTACCACTCTGGTGCGGATCTTGATCTAGTTGACCTACGAGGTTCAGTAATAACTTGATCTGAAGTTTCATGATCATTATCATTAACTTCCTCACTAATTGGTGTAGGTGTCGCAGAAACTGATTTCTGTGATGATCTACTTTCCAATAAGGGAGCAGGTACAGTTACCTCATCAAGTTCTACTTTCCTCCCACTCACTTCTTTCGAGAGAAACTCCTTCTCTAGAAAGGATCCATTCTTAGCAACGAATATCTTGCCTTCGGATCTGTGATAGAAGGTGTACACAACAGTCTCCTTTGGGTATCCTATGAAGACACATTTCTCCGATTTAGGTTCGAGCTTATCAGGTTGAAGTTTCTTCACATAAGCATCGCAACCCCAAACTTTAAGATACGACAACTTTGGTTTCTTGCCAAACCATAGTTCATAAGGCGTCGTCTCAACGGATTTCGATGGTGTCCTATTTAGAGTGAATGCAGCCGTCTCTAAAGCATAACCCCAAAACGATAGCGGTAAATCAGTAAGAGACATCATAGATCGCACCATATCTAATAAAGTACGATTACGACGTTCGGACACACCATTACGCTGTGGTGTTCCGGGTGGCGTGAGTTGCGAAACTATTCCGCATTGTTTCAAATGTAGGCCAAACTCGTAACTCAAATATTCTCCTCCACGATCTGATCGTAGAAACTTTATTTTCTTGTTACGATGATTTTCAACTTCACTCTGAAATTCTTTGAACTTTTCAAATGTTTCAGACTTATGTTTCATTAAGTAGATATACCCATATCTGCTCAAATCATCTGTGAAGGTGAGAAAATAACGATATCCGCCACGAGCCTCAATATTCATCGGACCACATACATCTGTATGTGTGATTTCCAATAAATCTGTTGCTCTCTCCATAGTTCCGGAGAACGGTGTTTTAGTCATCTTGCCCATGAGGCACGGTTCGCAAGTACCAAGTGATTCCAAAAGTCCATCAGTATGGAGTTTCTTCATGCGCTTTACACCGATATGACCTAAACGGCAGTGCCACAAATAAGTTGCACTGTCATTATCAACTCTTTATCTTTTGGCTTCGACTTTATGAATATGTGTGTCACTACTATCGAGATTCATTAAAAATAGACCACTCTTCAAGGGTGCATGACCATAAAAGATATTATTCATATAAATAGAACAACCATTATTCTCTGATTTAAATGAATAACCGTCTCGCATCAAACAAGATCCAGATATAATGTTCATGCTCAACGCTGGCACCAAATAACAATTATTTAGGTCTAATACTAATCCCGAAGGTAGATGTAGAGGTAGCGTGCCGACGGCGATCACATCGACTTTGGAACCATTTCCCACGCGCATCGTCACCTCGTCCTTAGCCAATCTTCGCTTAATCCGTAGCCCCTGTTTCGAGTTGCAAATATTAGCAACAGAACCAGTATCAAATACCTAGGTGCTACTGCGAGCATTAGTAAGGTACACATCAATAACATGTATATCACATATACCTTTGTTAACCTTGCCATCCTTCTTATCCACCAAATACTTGGGGCAGTTCCGCTTCCAGTGATCAGTCTGCTTGCAGTAGAAGCACTCAGTTTCAGGCTTAGGTCCAGACTTGGATTTCTTCTCCTGAACAGCAACTTGCTTGTTGTTCTTCTTGAAGTTCCCCTTCTTCTTCCCTTTGCCCTTTTTCTTGAAACTAGTGGTTTTACTGACCATCAACACTTGATGCTCCTTTTTGATTTCTACCTCTGCTGCCTTTAGCATTGCGAAGAGCTCGGGAATTGTCTTATCCATCCCTTGCATGTTATAGTTCATCACGAAGCTCTTGTAACTTGGTGGCAGTGATTGAAGAATTCTGTCAATGACGCTATCATCCGGAAGATTAACTCCCAGTTAAATCAAGTGATTATTATACCCAGACATTTTGAGTATATGCTCACTGACAGAACTATTCTCTTCCATTTTGCAGCTGTAGAACTTATTGGAGACTTCATATCTCTCAATCCAGGCATTTGCTTGAAATATTAACTTCAACTCCTGGAACATCTCATATGCTCCATGACGTTCAAAACGTCGTTGAAGACCCGGTTCTAAGCCGTAAAGCATGGCACACTGAACTATCGAGTAGTCATCAGCTTTGCTCTGCCAGACATTCATAACTTCTGGTGTTGCTCTTGCAGGAGGCCTGGCACCTAGCGGTGCTTCCAGGACGTAATTCCTCTGTGCAGCAATGAGGATAATCCTCAAGTTACGGACCCAGTCCGTGTAATTGCTACCATCATCTTTCAACTTTGCTTTCTCAAGGAACGCATTAAAATTCAATGAAACAATAGCACGGGCCATTTATCTACAATTAACATAGACAAGCAAGATACTATCAGGTACTAAGTTCATGATAAATTTAAGTTCAATTAATCATATTACTTAAGAACTCCCACTTAGATAGACATCCCTCTAATCATCTAAGTGATTACGTGATCCAAATCAACTAAACCATGTCCGATCATCACGTGAGATGGAGTAGTTTCAATGGTGAACATCACTATGTTGATCATATCTACTATATGATTCACGCTCGACCTTTCGGTCTCCGTGTTCCGAGGCCATATCTGCATATGCTAGGCTCGTCAAGTTTAACCTGAGTATTCCGCGTGTGCAACTGTTTTGCACCCGTTGTATTTGAACGTGGAGCCTATCACACCCGATCATCACGTGGTGTCTCAGCACGAAGAACTTTCACAAGGGTGCATACTCAGGGAGAACACTTTTATCTTGAAATTTTAGTGAGAGATCATCTTATAATGCTACCGTCAATCAAAGCAAGATAAGATGCATAAAAGATTAACATCACATGCAATCAATATAAGTGATATGATATGGCCATCATCATCTTGTGCTTGTGATCTCCATCTCCGAAGCACCATCATGATCACCATCGTCACCGGCGCGACACCTTGATCTCCATCGTAGTATCGTTGTCGTCTCGCCAACTTATTGCTTTTACGACTATCACTACCGCTTAGTGATAAAGTAAAACAATTACATGCGATTGCATTGCATACAATAAAGCGACAACCATATGGCTCCTGCCAGTTGCCGATAACTCGGTTACAAAACATGATCATCTCATACAATAAAATATAGCACCATGTCTTGACCATATCACATCACAACATGCCCTGCAAAAACAAGTTAGACGTCCTCTACTTTGTTGTTGCAAGTTTTACGTGGCTGCTACGGGCTTAGCAAGAACCGTTCTTACCTACGCATCAAAACCACAACGATAGTTTGTCAAGTTGGTGCTGTTTTAACCTTCACAAGGACTGGGCGTAGCCACACTCGGTTCAACTAAAGTGAGAGAGACAGACACCCGCCGGTCACCTTTAAGCAACGAGTGCTCGCAACGGTGAAACCAGTCTCGCGTAAGCGTACGCGTAATGTCGGTCCGGGCCGCTTCATCTCACAATACCGCTGAACCAAAGTATGACATGCTGGTAAGCAGTATGACTTATATCGCCCACAACTCACTTGTGTTCTACTCGTGCATAGCATCAACGCATAAAACCTGGCTCTGATACCACTGTTAGGAAACGTAGTAATTTCAAAAAATTTCCTACGCACACGCAAGATCATGGTGATGCATAGCAACGAGAGGGGAGAGTGTTGTCCACGTACCCTCGTAGACCAAAAGCGGAAGCGTTATCACAACGCAGTTGATGTAGTCGTACGTCTTCACGATCCGACCGATCAAGTACCGAACGCACGGCACCTCCGAGTTCAGCACACGTTCAGCTCGATGACGTCCCTCGAACTCCGATCCAGCCGAGTGTTGAGGGCAAGTTTCGTCAGCACGACGGCGTGGTGACGATGATGATGTTCTACCGACGCAGGGCTTCTCCTAAGCTCCGCAACGATATTATCGAGGTGTAATATGGTGAGGGGGGCACCGCACACGGCTAAAAGATCGTAGATCAATTGTGTGTCCAGAGGTGCCCCCCTGCCCCCGTATATAAAGGAGCAAGGGGGAGGCCGGCTGGCCCTTGGGGCGCGCCAAAGAGGGGGGAGTCCTCCTCCTAGTAGGAGTAGGACTCCCCTTTCCTAGTCCAACTAGGAAGAGAGAAGGGGGAAGGAAAGAGAGGGAGAGGGAGAGGGAAAGAGGGGATGCGCCCCCTCCCCTAGTCCAATTCAGACTCCTCATGGGAGGGGGCGCGCCACCTCCTGGGCTGCTGCCCTCTCTCTCCCCTCAAGCCCACTAAGGCCCAATACTTCCCTGGGGGGTTCCGGTAACCCCTCCGGCACTCCGGTTTTATCCGAAAGTTCTCCGGAACACTTCCGGTGTCCGAATATAGTCGTCCAATATATCAATCTTTATGTCTCGACCATTTCGAGACTCCTCGTCATGTCCGTGATCACATCCGGGACTCCGAACAACCTTCGGTACATCAAAACATATAAACTCATAATATAACTGTCATCGTAACTTTAAGCGTGCGGACCCTACGGGTTTGAGAACTATGTAGACATGACCGAGACACCTCTCCGGTCAATAACCAATAGCGGAACCTGGATGCTCATATTGGTTCCTCCATATTCTACGAAGATCTTTATCGGTCAGACCGCATAACAACATACGTTGTTCCCTTTGTCATCGGTATGCTACTTGCCCGAGATTCGATCATCGGTATCTCGATACCTAGTTCAATCTCGTTATCGGAAAGTCTCTTTACTCGTTCCGTAATACATCATCCCGCAACTAACTCATTAGTCACAATGCTTGCAAGGCTTATAGTGATGTGCATTACCGAGTGGGCCCAGAGATACCTCTCCGACAATCGGAGTGACAAATCCTAATCTCGAAATACGCCAACCCAACAAGTACCTTTGGAGACACCTGTAGAGCACCTTTATAATCACCCAGTTACGTTGTGACGTTTGGTAGCACACAAAGTGTTCCTCCGGTAAACGGGAGTTGCATAATCTCATAGTCATAGGAACATGTATAAGTCATGAAGAAAGCAATAGCAACATACTAAACGATCGAGTGCTAAGCTAACGGAATGGGTCAAGTCAATCACGTCATTCTCCTAATGAGGTGATCCCGTTAACCAAATGACAACTCATGTCTCTGGCTAGGAAACATAACCATCTTTGATTAACGAGCTAGTCAAGTAGAGGCATACTAGTGACACTCTGTTTGTTTATATATTCACACATGTATTATGTTTCCGGTTAATACAATTCTAGCATGAATAATAAACATTTATCATGATATAAGGAAATAAATAATACTTTATTATTGCCTCTAGGGCATATTTCCTTCAGTACACTCATCGCATCGCACCTTCTCCTTAACTCGACCTCCTGGCGCCGACGGTGCTCCATCCCGCACCCCCATGGAGCGGCTACCTTGAAGCCGGCGCCGCGGGCGACATCTCCACGGCGGCTCTCCCCCCGTGCGAGGCCCCTTCGGCAACGGTGTCCATACCAGCCGGATCTGCTGCTGCTGCTCCGGCTCTCGCTCGCGCTGCTGCTGCTGCTCCGGCTCTCGCTCGATCGCTCGCTCGCCCAGCTGCTGCTGCTCTCCCCCCCGCTCGTGTTGCTGCTCTGCTCCAATTAAGCCACACTTCAGTCGACTGAATCGACTTTTGGGTCAGTCGATTTTCAGGGGTTGGGGGGCTCGCCGGAGTTAAGGAAGAACCACCCGCAGCGGGGACGGGGGCTCGCCGGAGAGGTACCCCACTATCTATCTTAGGATTCAGGGTGGGGGCGGGGGGCCTAGAGGGCTGGCCGGGGCGGCGGTGGCGAGTTGTTTCGGGGCGGCGAGGCGGCGCTGGGGCCGGTGGTGGCTGGCGGCTCAGGGGGGTGCAGGTTGAAGATGAACTGCAGGCCCTCCCTAAACTACATGTCAAGTGCCTCTCTGCTACCATTGCATTCAGTTTCGACAGTAGCATTCAGATTCCACAGTAAATTTCAGTTTCGACAGTTAAGTTCAGAGTCAACAGTTTTTACCTCATCTGTTGCAGTCAGGTGGTTTTTGGTGATGTTAATTTTACATCCATTTTACATCATCTATTGGAGATGCTATTAGAATCCCACTTGAGATTGACGATGTCTGTCTTGTGCTGCTTCAACCTTGACGTCTTACGGCTCACCGGAGCTGCTCCAACGACAGAACGATCCATCACAACAGAGCAGTGCCCTGGACGCCGTCTACAGATTCCTCAGATCTTCCTCCACACCTCTGACAGCCACCTCTGCCTCAACTGCTTCAGCGACCAACCCAATGATGCTGAGGTCGACACGGCTACGGCAAAGAGGTTGTACACTTGTTGCATCACTTATTACTATACATTCACATCGATCCATTAGGGCTATTTTGGTTCAACGGAAAAACGTCGATCCACTGGTTGTTACCATCACTCTAAATTTCTGCATGCTCTCCTTACATAATCTCACCATATTTTTTTCGTATGCATGTCAGATATTGTACACGGTCATGCTGAACATGTAGAGAAAAAGAGAAGAGTTTTGCGCGGCAATACAATGTCATGCAGACATCGCTCCATGGTGGGTTCAATGGCAAACCCTCCCACCCCTCTCCAGATTGTAATCCAGAGGAAGATATCTGTTCTAAGGCGGATTCAGACGCCGCTGACCACTCCTATTTACCCCCCAAGGTGTTTGCTCTACCTTGGCATGATGATGTTAGTCATATCATGCATATGTTGCCTTGCAGTGCCTACTTTTGACATCATATATGTCATCTGCTTAGTTTAGACATGTTCTGTAATGCCACCTGTTTAGTTTCTATATCATATATGGGAATTATGCAGTCTCATGTCTTTTAGCCAGCCATAATATATGTGAAATGTGCAATGCCATCCTGTTTAACCAGGCATCATATATTTGAATGATATCTTGCCCATCCTTTTCTTCATTACATTTCCATTTGTCGACAATGTTTGTACATTAAACTACTCTTCCTGTGAATCAGCCATTTGGGTGGGAGATGGAAAAATCTGGAGTGAAAACAAGGCCTTCAGAGCAGACAGTGCTACCTGTCGAAGCAGATCTCTTGTTGGGTCCCGATAGCTCCTCAGAGATGGATTCAGAGACAGATGACCAGTCCTATTCCCCCACTGAGGTGTATGCTCTAACTTGGCACGGTTATACTGCTCATATCATGCATACGGTGTCTTGCATTGCATTGTTCAGACATCATATACACAATATTCAACACCATGTTCTTAGTTCAGACATCATATCGAATGCCCTCTGTTTAGCATATAAATCACATATGTGAATTAAATGATGCGATCCTGATTACTTAGATAACATGTAGGTGAATTATGTCATGCGATCCTGTTTAGTTATTCATCATATCTTTGAATTATGTTATGCTGTGCTATCCAGCTTAGATAGACATCATATATGTGAAATTATGTCATGCTATCCATTTTAGTTAAACAATATACATGCCAACTATTTCATGCCCTCTTTTTTCCACACTATCTATTGCATCTGTCTCTCATACAATGTCTGTACATTCAACTATGTTTCCTGTTTATCAGCCATTTGAATTGGAGCGGGCGATGCCAGTATCTAGCAGACTAAAAACACGGTCTTCAAATAAAACAGTGCTACCTCTTGGTGGAGATAGCACCCCGGTTGTACATGCACAAGAACCAGCCCTGCCACACATAACCCAAACTCTCACAGATTGTACCCCTACTGCGATGGACAGAGAACCAGCTTCACCCAATCTAACCCAAACCCCAGCCGATAGTAACCCAGTTCCTGTTGACACAGCACCATCTCCACCACAGCGCTCCCAAACAAGAGCAGTTAGTAAGGCAGCTCCAGTGCCCAAAGGGCCAGTACTATCACGGCGAACCCCAACTCCACCAGTTAGTACACCTATTCCTGTGGAGGAAGCACAACCAGCTAGTCGTAGTTTAGCATCTATCGCATTTGATGTTGTTAAATCGTATGTGCGTATCTTCCCATCTTGGAAATATTATACTGAAGATGAAGGAAAATGCCAGTTGTAGGTGTTTGTCCAGGAGTTATGTGTAAGTAATGTTATTCATGGCAATTACTTTGATTCGTCCCATACATCCTACCTCCATGATGGTTATAATACAGCAAATTTTCCCATTTTTCTCTATAGAGAAGGACCGATTTGGAAACTCAGGATGAGGTAACCTGTGCTAATACCTCTGCTATCTTCAAGAATGCTTGGTGGCAGTATCGGAATTACCTGAAGAAAACGTACTTCACCGGCAAAGAAACTCATCAAATTCCCTTACGTTCTCCTGAGACACATTTACTGGAGGATGACTGGGAACGCCTTGTTCTGTACTGGTCCCAAACCAAGAATGTGGTAAGGTCTATGAGCTCATTTTCTATTTTTAAGTATTATATTCTTGCGTCTTACTGTACTCAGTTCATGTAGAACAAGTGCCTAAACCTGAAGAATAACTGTTCTAATTTAAGATTCCATTGCTATCATAGTTCAAAAAAGCGCTAGGCGTTAATTGTGCGTTTTGCCACCGCCTTGCGCTTTACTGACCAAAGCGCATGCTTATGCGCAGTTATGCACAGATTATGCGTAGTTATGCGCAATGCGTTTTGCCAACGCCTAGAGCCTAGGCGCGCTTAAGCGCTCGCTTAGGCGCCCCTTTTTTAACTATGATTGCTTTGCTCTTGTATCACTGTATTTAATCATACAAACTTATTTTTAAATTGAAGGATCCAATCGAAACTCCAATGGCACAGCAGGTATGTTCACGCATGTTTCTTTAACAGGTTTGCTCTTATCAATAGCTCTGTTGATTTCAATTTCAATTGTGTATACAGTTGACTTTCATATCATGCACATTACTAGCATCACAACAGAGCCAATAGTGTTGTTGTACATGTAGACCCATGGTACCCATCTGAAATCTTGTTGTGCCGTGTAGTTTCCCACACTTTGTATTCTTTCACTGCTGCTTTGTCTTGAACTGATATGATTTGAACCGTGTCTCTATTTTGATTTGGCAAGACAATGCAGTGACCATAGGACATAGATATATGTTTGTTTGATGCTTTTATTATGTACTAGTACTTGGCAATAGAAGACTTGGTAGTTTAATCCTGTCCACCTTACTAATGAACTGGTTCACCGAAATGAGTTTCATATACTAGTACATGCTAAACTTGTTATGTGTCTGCTTGTTTCTTCTTTTAGAATGCTGACAGAATATTGGGGAAGAGTGCCTTATTAAGCAATGGTAAAGGAAGTAATGCAGATAAGGTTCAGGATAGTGACACATCCTTGTTGGTCTCCAACAAAGCTGATAAAACAGCTAAGGAAGACTATCTTGAAGACAGCGAGACAACCCCAAAGTCCTGTCTTGGTTTAGTGTTCGAGTTACTGGCCACTACCGCTTGCACAAGCTATTCAAACTCACTGTCTGAATCAGTTCGGTTTCTTGAGTCTCAACTACAAGCTGAAAGACATCGATCAGCTGTGCTGCGACAAGAAGCGGAAGGACTGCGGAAGTCCCTGGAGCATTCAGATGCATACTTTCTGGTGCAACAGCAAGCGTTGGAGGATTTTAGCGCCAAACAGGACAAAGCTAATCAGCTTGCTAAGCTTATTGCTAGCATGGTGGATACCCAGGATAACGTTTCTTGAGCTCTTCTGAAGTTTTTTCAGTTATGCTCTTGTTTTGCTGCCGCGTTTATTTGCACTGGTGGCCAATTTTGACGGCCAGTGTATGTAATGTGCTGCTTTGTTCCCTATATTTGCACTGCTGGCGATCTTTGATGCCCAGTGGATGTAATATGTGTAATAGCGGTAATAGGCTAGCGTTAATTGCTTGCTTATTTATTTCCTTATTGTCTTGTTTATTTGTTTGCTTGTAGTCACTGCAGTTCTTTTTTTGTTTTTTTTTCTAGTGGCCACAATAGCCTATTTTTGGTAACTAGGCCAAAATAATCATGGCAACACACAGACTGTTGTAACCATGGGCCTCCTGCAGGCCGTATGATCCATGGGCCTTCGTCCGGCCGTAGGATCCATCGGCCTTCTATACGGGCCTTAGGGTCCATGGGCCTTCTACGGGCCGTAGGGTCGATGGGCCTTCTACGGGCCATACGATCGATGGGCCTTCTACGGGCCGTACTATCCATGGGCTTCATACGGGCCGTAGGATCCATGGGCCTTCTATGGGGCGTATCATCATTTCGCCAATCATGGGATGTACTATTCATGGACCATAACGGGCCGTTAATAGGCCGTATTTGATAACTCTATGAAAACAGCCCAACGGGTTTTTTTGACATGAAAACGGCCCAATGTATTAACGGTCCGCAAACATGCCGACTGTAACGACGGGATGAATTTGGCCCACAAGCAGAAAATGACAGTAACGGGCCGTATGTAACCGAATGCTGCAAATGAGCCCAAGAATCAATGGGCCCTGAGAAGGCCGAAAGATAACTTGGGATAGAAACGGCCCAATGGAATAACGGGCCGTTAATGGGTATAAAGTGATACACTGTTCATTACAGGCCAGTTTCACCACGGGCCGTTAATGGGCCAAGAGTTACAAAGGTCCTCATATGGGCCGAAACAATTCATGGGCCACACATGGGCCGGAAGTTAAAACGGGTTGAATCATATTGGACGGCCCAGATGACGCTACTGGGCCTAATTCGGATAGGGCGTAACGGGCCCTGGGTTAGCGGGCTGTAAATGGGCTATATGCGAACAGGCCGTTAACAGGCTTTCCATGGGCGGCCCGCCACCTTTTGACCAAGTCAAATGGGCCGGCCTTTTCACAGGAATGGGCCTCTATTGGGCCGTGCCACGTGTCGCCGTATCATAGGCGCCTTCGGTCCAATGAGCGGATGACATCTGTCCCAACAGTGAGCCGACACGTGTTTCCTCCAGCCAATGATGATTTTACACGTGGAAAATCCCCATTGGTCGGGGTTGTTAACGGGTTATCGGATCCAAAACCCGACCCGATAGCTTAACGGCGTTCCGTTACGGTGGATGCCACGTGTCGGTCACCCTTGACGAAAGCACTTCTGTGACGCGCGATTTATCGTCATGGAAGTGGACACTTCCGTGATGATAATTTTGGTAATGTCATGGAACACTTCTACGACAGCACAGGTATGACTATCTTGATTCTATCATAAAATCGTCATGGATGTACATGCATGACAAAAAACGCGACCTACTGTGACAAACACGTATCATCACGGAAGTGTATTTTTTGTAGTGACGATAGCACCACCTATCGAAACCACGGATAAACAATCTCCGTGTCAACATTGCGTTTGCTCACTCAATCTCATCCCTTTACCTTCATGTGCAATTGTTTTACATTCCGCTGCTATACTCTTAGAATTGCATGTGTAGGTTGATTGCTTGACTTGTGATATGTTGCTAAAATCTGCCAAGAACTAAAATTGGGAAAAGGCTAGATTTTTATTTGGTCAAGTAGTCTAATCACCCCCCTCTAGACATACTTTCGATCCTACAAGTGGTATCAGAGCTTTGGTCTCCATTTGCTTTGATTTCCATAGCTTTTGGTGGTCATAGCCTTGGTTTCACAACCTAGGAGAGTATGGCGTCTAGCGAGGGAAATTACCACCGTAGAGGTTCTTACTTTGATGGCACTAATTTTGCTAGTTGGAAGCATAAGATGAAAATGCATATTCTTGGACATAACCCCGCCGTTTGGGCTATTGTGTGTATTGGCTTGCAAGGTGAATTCTTTGATGGGAGAGAACCGAACCGTGAAGCTACCGCGGAAGAGTTGAAGATGCTACAATACAATGCTCAAGCTTGTGATATTCTCTTCAACGGATTGTGCCCCGAAGAATTCAACAAAATCAGCCGTCTTGAGAATGCAAAGGAAATTTGGGATACTTTGATTGATATGCATGAAGGTACCGACTCCGTCAAGGAATCCAAATTGGATGTGCTTCAAAGTCAACTTGACAAGTTCAAAATGAAGGATGGTGAAGGTGTCGCTGAAATGTACTCTAGGCTTGCTCTCATCACAAATGAGATTGCCGGCTTAGGAAGTGAAGAGATGACCGACAAATTCATCATCATGAAGATCCTAAGAGCCTTGGATGGAAAATATGATACCGTGTGCACATTGATCCAAATGATGCCCAATTACAAAGATCTCAAGCCAACGGAAGTCATTGGAAGAATTGTTGCTCATGAGATGTCTCTCAAGGATAAGGAAGAGCTTCACAACAAGTCAAGTGGTGCTTACAAAGCCTCATGTGATACTCCCACATCTTCAAGTGAGAAACAAAACTTCAATGAAGAATTGAGCCTAATGGTAAAGAACTTCAACAAGTTTTACAAGAATAGAAGCAAAGAAAGAAGTTCCAAGTCAAGGTCCTACAATGACAAAAGATCTTCTAGTCGTGAGCAAAATTGCTACAATTGTGGAAGACCCGGACACTACTCCAATGAGTGTACGGCCCCCTACAAAAGACGAGAAGATTCTCCCAAAAGAAGAAGTAGAAGAGAAGAATCGCCACCAAGAGAAAGAAGGAGTACAGATGATCGTTATGAACGAAGACCCTCTCGGAGAAGCAAGGATTCGGCAAGAAAGGAAAAGTCATCAAGGAGCTACACAAAAAGAAGACATCAAGCTCATATTGGTGAGTGGGTATCCGGCTCCGACTCCGACAATCACTCTGAAAGAAGTTATCACTCCGACTCCGAATATACTCAAGATGAAGGTGTTGCCGGTCTAGCACTTGTGTCAACCAATTCCTATGACATATTTGAATCACCAAATGAAGGAATTGGAAGATGCTTCATGGCCAAAGGTCCAAAGGGAATCATAGAGAAAGGTGTTTACAGGAGTCTTGCCGGAAGTAAGCAATTTGAGGAAATTGTGCGCAAGCAAGGAAGACACCGGAAGAATCAAGGTGTTGGTTTTGAACGAAAGTTCAATGCCAATGGAGTTGAGTGGGAAGAAGATCAATACCCCAAGACGAAGTTTGTTCCTCAACAAGAGAAGTATGATCCTACTTATTTCAAAGGGACACAAGCTCAAGATGATCTTCCACCACAAGACCACAAGCAAAAAGGCAAGGATAAGCTTCAAGAGGGAATTGATGCATTTGAAGAAGCACCTAAGGCCTTGGTCAAGTGTGTTCCCAAGACTACATCAAGTTCCACTTCATCAAGTACAACTACGACTCCAAGGATTCCCATCAAGATGGTGTGGATCCAGAAGAAGAAGAACTAGAGAGTTCTTGAGGGTGACTCCGCCAACATACTTCACTCCTATCATTTTGGCAAGGACAAGTGCAAACAACTTCCATATCTTGCACTAGTTCAAGGAGTCACAAACCCTCTTGTTGGTAAGACAAGGGACAAGGTAACCTAATGCTTTCATGGACATCATCTTGTGCATGCATCACTCTATGTCTATGGATATCATTGTTTGTTCCTTGTGGGACTAACCCGTGTAGGTATTGAAAGTGCAACTCACTCCAAAGGATTGCTCCAAATGATCTACATCAACATTGAGCATCTACATCTTCAACACCTACATGAAGTCATCAACGACAAAACCCAAGGTTAGTTCATTCCCTTTAGGGGGAATATCACATCTAGGGGGAGCTTTACTCAAGTCAATGAGCTAAAGCAACTCTAATGGTGTGAACACAACAATGCTTTATGTAAAAGTGCTAACCCCACTTGTTCTTAAACGATGAGTATGACCTATGATCAAATGTTCTCATTTGACTCCTAAGTCAATATACTCATATATAGATGACCTAGTCATCGCCAATTGCTTGATAGATGCTAGGATGTTTGTGCATGCTTTGACACATATTTCACTTGCCATTTTATTGTGTGAGCATGTTGGATGCATATTTTACTCATTCGAGGACATCCATTTGTTGCTATGATTGTTTGGCTCTTTCTCTTTTGCCAAATGGATGGACAAGAATGCCTAAGAACACCCTCTAGCTATCTATGCTTTTCTCACCTCAAACTCTATTCATGCTACATCACAAAGTTTGATCAAGTCAGATTCGAACCACTCTGTGTGAGGAGCACTCGGAGATCCCGATTCGTCATAGACTTAAACCTCCAAAACCTCTTTGTGCATCTCGGTCTGATCGCTTCATCCTTTTCGGTCCTACCGAGTCACCAAGTTGATCTAGGGTTTTCAATCTCGGTGCAACCGGTTAGAACTTTTCGGTCACACCGAGTTGCAGTAACTGCTTGCAGTTTTGCATCTCGGTGCCACCGAGTCGTTCCACTCGGTCACACCGACAGGGTCAGGTTATATATACCGCAGGGTCAAAATTTGGAAATTTCTCCGAACCCCTTCGCCCGCGCATAACCTGCTCTGCCTCCTCTGGTCTCCGGATCGTCCTCTCGTCGCCAGCGACCTCCCGCCGCTGGTCTCCGCCGCCGTCAACGGAAATCTTCTCCACCGTTGCCGCCGTAGCAAGTTCGTCGCCGCTCTAGGGTACGGACTTGATCATTGTGCTAATCTTTAACTCCGATTCCTAGCACATTGCTTTGCCATGTTTCTTGCCATAATTGAAATCACCCTGTCCAGCGAAAAAGTCCCGTAGATTAGCTTTGATTTGAAAATTTAGGGTTAGGTCTCCGCCGAATTCATCTCGGACCGACCGAGTTGTAGAAATCGGTCTCACCGATTTTTGCTTAGGCCAGAGCACACGCATTTTCGGTCCTACCGAAAATTGCAAATCGGTGTGACCGAGTTCGATTCTCTGTGAAACCCTAGCAGTCTCGGTACCACCAAACTGTGACTCGGTCTGACCGAGTTCACTAGGTCAGGTTCCAGAAGCTGCTTCGGTATCACCGAGTTACAAATCGGTAGATCCGAAATGCTTTCTGTGAAGAACTAAAACTAAGTTTTTAAGTCATCTGTTTTGCAAAAACTCCTGTACTTTGTGATGCTCATCTACTCTATTCATCTATAACCTATTCACAGGGTCTGCTGACAGTTTGCTTGCAAGATGTCTGACCAAAGTGACAGCCAGAACAAGTCAGAGGAACAGGTTCAGTTGAGTGAGGGCACTAGTCCCTCTAGCGGCTATGATGAAGGCAGCAGGAGCACTCCAAGCAACTTGCCAAAGGCTGCTACCAGAACAAGGAATAAGAGAACTTCTAATTCAGAGGATGAAGACTATGTGGCTGTTGAAGATGAAGCCACTTCCAAGAAGAAAGTGCTGAAGAAAGAATATGGCTTAGCTACTACAACTAAGCCAGGTCTGAAGACTAAGATGCCAGCAAGAAGACATCCCATGTCTAAGCCAAGGAAAGTTGCCACAGGAGAAACAATGGAGTTCACTCTTGAACCCAAGGAAACTGGAGATGGTAAGAAGAGGAAAGAAAGGGTCAAGAAGACCATTGCCAGAGTTATTGGTAAACCTTCAATGATGAGAGATTCTGAAGAAGAGGAAGAGGAAGAGGATGCAGCACCAGCACCCAAAGCTCAAAAGCTCATGGGAGATGAAATTAAGGTAGGGGCTACTCCATCTAAGCCCAAAACTGCTCCTAAGACTGCTGCTCCAGCTCCAAAGCCAAAACCCAAGAGGAGCACCTGGAACATCCCCGCTGAGGAGAAAAACAAGGCCCCAGTGCCTCGGGCTGCTGAAGAAGAAGAAGATGATGATTCTGTTATTTTGAGGAAGCTGAAGCCCAAGATCCCTGATCACAATGATGCACACCCAGTTGCAGAGAACATGAAAATCAGGAAGGATTCGGGATTAAGGTTATGGAGAGAATCTGATCCATATGCCACTAGGAGAAGGACTGCTGTGGACTACAGATTCCACACTAAGGAACAGCAGGACTTCTATGAGATTGTTTTACTTGACAAGAAGCCCATAGTGTGTGACATGAGATGGGTTGATTGGAAATTCATCAAGGAGAATGAGGATCACTTCCCTGGTGTATATGACAGCCTCAAGGCATGTGGAGTTGATGAGTTTGTGGCTCAGAAGTTCACCAAGTGGAATGATGAGCTCATTATGCAATTCTACTCCACTGCACACTTCTATCCAGATGGAAGGATTGTGTGGATGTCTGAGGGTACTATCTACCAGTCTACTGTTGAAGAATGGGCAAAACTCATAAATGCTCCTGAGGAACATGAGGATGACTTGGATGTCTATGCCAAGAAGAAGAAAGACCACAACTCTATGGAAAATATGTACAAAGAGATCCCTGATGATGCTTTGGACACACATAAGTTTGGATCTGTACACTATTTGTTGTCTGGTCTGCCTACAATCAATTGGATTCTGAGGCACACACTTCTTCCCAAGTTAGGTGATCACAAGATGATCAGAGGACATGCTATCAACTTGCTGCACATATTTGATGTCCCACAGAAGTTCAAGGTTATGAGCCTGATTGTGGAAACAATCAAGAGGACTGCAGCTGATCAGAAGAGAAGTTGTGGATATGCCCCACACATCCAGGAGCTCATTAACTCAAAGATGGGCAAGGGCAAGTATATCTTGGACAAAGAGCATCTTCCCATCTATCCTGAATTTGAGGACAACACAGTAGTCATGACTGAGAATGAACCATCATCTGTGCAAGCACAAGAGAAGAAAGCCAAAGCTAAAGCTGAGAAGGCTGCAAAGATGCCAACTGTGGAAGAGGCATCTCAGGTCTTCTTGAAGAGCAAGCAAGACCAGCTTGGATATCTGATCCAATGCACTCTGAGGATTGAGCAGGGCCTGGCCACCCTGACCAAGAACCAGGAGAGCTTGGAAAGGATTATTGAGACAAAATTCTATGACCTTGATGTCAAGATCACAGAGATCCAAACTACAGTTGAGCAACTTCAGGAGGAAGCAGAGGAGAAGAAGGGCAAGTCTACATCAGATGCATTTGCTAGAGTGCCCAGAGGACAGAGATCTGCTGCAGTGCCAGTGACAGACACTAGAGCTACAGCATCAGCACCAGCAGCTACAGCTCCAGTCCCAACTCTAGCAGCTACTCCACCAGCTCCAGCCACTTCATCAGAGGCTTTCGTCCTTGGCGTTCTCTCAACACCACCTCCCGAAGATCAAGCCTGAGAGTCGTTTAGCACTATGCATTTTCAAACTTTTTGGTAACTTGTTGCCAAAGGGGGAGAAAAATGTATAGATCATAGGCTTCGAGAGAGAGACTGTTGGTTTTTATCTCTCTTTGCACTCTTTTTGGTTGGTTTGAAACTTTATTGTGTGCTTGTGTGATACTACTTTATGTCCTTGTGAGATACTTATTTGGTCAAGTGTTTGATCATATGCTACCCTTAATGCTTGTTGGTTAATGCTATCTTTCATATCCTATTATGATCATTCACTTTGCTTGGTGATGAGTGCATGCTTTTAATCTCTATCATTTTGAGCGCTCCACCAAGATGTATGTGACATGGAAGAGTAACCCATGATCCTAATCGATTGTGCATTTGCATTCAAAAGCAAATCTTAAATAATGCACAAATTTAGGGGGAGCTCTTGCTTATCACATACTTCTCAAAGCAACGATGTTTTTCAATCTTATTTATCATTTGTCGAAGCTTTGATCTATATGTTATCATCAATTACCAAAAAGGGGAGATTGAAAGTGCAACTATCCCTGGGTGGTTTTGGTAATTCCTAACAACATATAGCTCATTGAGCTAATGCTATTCCAAGATAAATATTTCAGGAAAGCTCAATGTTTGGCATGGCATGGATTAGAAAGTGGACCCTTCAAAATGCTAAGGACAAAGGATTGGCTCAAGCTCAAAGCACAAGACTCTACATTTTCTATTTTAGTGATCCAAGATCACATTGAGTCTATAGGAAAAGCCAATACTATTAAGAAGGGATGAGGTGTTGCTTAATGAGGATCTTGCTCAAAATGCTTAGTGATATGCTCCAAAACCCTCCACTACTTTCTCATATCCACATATGTCCTAAACCAAAAAGTCCAACTCGGCCCCACCGATTCTTTCCATCCGGAGCCACCGAGTTCAGTTGACATAGCCACTGCCAGAAACCCTAATCAATTCGGTCTCACCGATAGGGATCTCGGTCTCACCGAGATGGGATTGCAAACTCTCTGTTTCCCTTCGTAACGTTTCGGTCAAACCGAGATGAGCGATCGGTCCCACCGAGATTGCAATGCAAACTCTCTGTTTCCCCTTCGTAACGTTTCGGTCCAACCGAGATGAGCGAATCGGTCCCACCGAGTTTGCCTGACCAACTCTCTGTTTGGCTATTACCAAAATCGGTCTCACCGAGTTTGTGTAATCGGTCTCACCGAGATTACGTTATGCCCTAACCCTAATGACATCGGTCCCACCGAGTTGACATGTCGGTCCCACCGAGAATCCTAACGTTCACATTTTGAACTAAATCGGTCCGACCGAGTTCTCTGAATCGGTCCCACCGAGTTTGGTGATTTGTGTGTAACGGTTAGATTTTGTGTGGAGGCTATATATACCCCTCCACCCACTCTTCATTCGTGGAGAGAGCCATCAGAACATGCCTACACTTCCAATACATATTTTCTGAGAGAGAACCACCTACACTTGTGTTGAGGTCAAGATATTCCATTCCAACCACATAAATCTTGATCTCTAGCCTTCCCCAAGTTGCTTTCCACTCAAATCTTCTTTCTACCAAATCCAATCCTATGAGAGAGAGTTGAGTGTTGGGGAGACTATCATTTGAAGCACAAGAGCAAGGAGTTCATCATCAACACACCATTTGTTACTTCTTGGAGAGTGGTGTCTCCTAGATTGGCTAGGTGTCACTTGGGAGCCTCCGAAAAGATTGTGGACTTGAACCAAGGAGTTTGTAAGGGCAAGGAGATCGCCTACTTCGTGAAGATCTACCCTGGTGAGGCAAGTCCTTCGTGGGCGACGGCCATGGTGGGATAGACAAGGTTGCTTCTTCGTGGACCCTTCGTGGGTGGAGCCCTCCGTGGACTCGCGCAACCGTTACCCTTCGTGGGTTGAAGTCTCCATCAACGTGGATGTACGATAGCACCACCTATCGGAACCACGGATAAAAAATCTCCGTGTCAACATTGCGTTTGCTCCCTCAATCTCATCCCTTTACCTTCATGTGCAATTGTTTTACATTCCGCTGCTATACTCTTAGAATTGCATGTGTAGGTTGATTGCTTGACTTGTGATATGTTGCTAAAATCTGCCAAGAACTAAAATTGGGAAAAGGCTAGATTTTTATTTGGTCAAGTAGTCTAATCACCCCCCCCCCTCTAGACATACTTTCAATCCTACACCTATATTCATGATCATTGCCTTAGATATTCTCATAACTATGCGCTTTTCTATCAATTGCTCGGCAATAATTTGTTCACCCACCGTAATTCATGCTATCTTGAGAGAAGCCACTAGTGAAACCTATGGCCCCTGGGTCTCTTTCTTATTATATAGCATCTCTTTTATTTACATCGCATCTCGTTTACTATTTTGCAAATCTTTACTTTCCAATCTATACAACAAAAATACCAAAAATATTTACTTTACTATCTTTATTAGATCTCACATTTGTGAGTGACCGTGAAGGGATTGACAACCCCTTTATCGCGTTGGTTGCAAGGTTCTTGATTGTTTGTGCAGGCACTAGGTGACTTGCGCGTTGTCTCCTACTGGATTGATACCTTGGTTCTCAAAACTGAGGGAAATACTTACGCTACTTTGCTGCATCACCCTTTCCTCTTCAAGGGAAAACCAACGCATGCTCAAGAGGTAGCAAGAAGGATTTTTGGCGCCGTTGCCGGGGAGATCTATGCCAAGTCAAGACATACCAAGTACCCATCATAAACTCTTCTCCCTCGCATTACATTATTTGCCATTCGCCTCTCGTTTTCCTCTCCCCCACTTCTAAAACGATTTTTGAAAACCTTTGCCTTTTCTTCGCCCTTCTTCCGTTCGTCTTTTCGTTTGCCTTGATGTCTTATTTGGCTCATTTGCTCGTTTGGTTGGAATAATTGTGTATTTATTGCAAATCAGAGAACCTAAGGTTTATGGATCCTCATCCGCTTGCTAATATTTTTAAGAGATCCAATTATGATGAACCAATTGCTAGTGAGTTTTGTGCACTAGATTATCTTTGTGAAGTTTTGCTTGAAATACGTGAATTTGGAAATTGTGATGAAGTACTTTATGAAGTGATTCACGATATATCTTTGAATAAAAAGCATGATTGCAATGATGTTATTATAAATTCTATTAATGTGAATTGTGCTAATAATATGCAGAACCCTAAGCTTGGGGATGCTAGTTTTGCTATGTCCACTACTTGTTGCAATGGTCATGATTGGGGTGATACTTCTTATGATCTTGAAAATTAATTTAAGCTCCATGATGAATATGAGATTGATAATAATGTTTGCAACAATATTAAAAGTGGGTTTGGAAGGGTGTCAAATTTAGATCCCACATATTTGGAGAATGTTCAATCTTATGAATTTTTTGCTAAAAGCGGGTTTGGAGAGGTCATGACTTTAGTTAATGTTAATCCCACTATTTTGGAAGAGTGTCAACTTCACATGCATGTGGATCATGTTGAAAATATGTTATGTGAAAGCTATGTTGTTGAATTTTCTTATGATCCCACATGTAATTATTATGAGAGAGGAAAATATGGTTGTAGAAATTTTCATATTACTAAATTACCTCTCGTTATGTTGAGATTGCTATTGTTTCTTTCTTTTTCCTTGCATATGATAGTTTTTGCTTGCCTTGACAATTTGTTTGCTTATAAAATGCCTATGCATAGGAAGTATGTCAGACTTAGATGTGTTTGTCACATGTTTTATGATGCTCTCTTTGTGCTTCAATCTTGCCTTTCTTGTGAGCATCATTGAAATCTCAATGCCTAGCTAAAAAGGCTTTAAAGAAAAGCGCTTGTTGGGAGACAACCCAATATTTTTCCTTGCTGTTTAGTAATAAATAATTAATGTATATTCTACTTAGATGTGGTTTTATGTTTTAATTAGTGTTTGTGCCAAGTAGAACCTTTGGGAAGACATGGGTGAAGTCTTTGCGATCTTGCTGTAAAAAACAGATACTTTTGCGCTCACGAGATTAGCTGCCATTTTTTACTGGAGAGTGCTTTTAGCTTGATTCTTTTTGAATATGATTAATAGACAAATTCCTCACGTCCATCAATTTATTTCAGAATTTTTGGATTTACAGAAGTATTCGAACAAATCAGATTGCTACAGACTGTTCTGTTTTTGACAGATTCTGTTTTTCGTGTGTTGTTTGCTTATTTTGATGAATCTATGAGTAGTATTGGGGGGTATGAACCATAGAGAAGTTGGAATACAGTAGGTTTAACACCAATACAAATAAATAATGAGTTCATTACAGTACCTTAAAGTGGTGGTTTATTTTCTTATACTAACGGAGCTCATGAGATTTTTTGTTGAAGTTTTGTGTTGTGAAGTTTTCAAGTTTTTGGGTAAAGATTTGATGGATTTTGGAATAAGGAGTGGCAAGAGCCTAAGCTTGGGGATTCCCAAGGCACCCCAAGGTAAAATTCAAGGACAACCAAAAGCCTAAGCTTGGGGATGCCCCGGAAGGCATCCCCTCTTTCGTCTTTGTCTATCGGTAACTTTACTTGAGGCTATATTTTTATTCACCACATGATATGTGTTTTGCTTGGAGCGTATTGTATGATTTGAGTCTTTGCTTTTTAGTTTACCACAATCATCCTTTCTGTACACACCTTTTGGGAGAGACACGCATGAATCGGAATTTATTAGAATGCTCTATGTGCTTCACTTATATCTTTTGAGCTAGATAATTTTGCTCTAGTGCTTCACTTTCTTTTTAGAGCACGGTGGTGGTTTTATTTTATAGAAAGTATTGATATCTCATGATTCACTTATATTATTTTGAGAGTCTTTTAGAACAGCATGGTAATTTGCTTTGGCTATAAAATTAGTCCTAATATGATGGGCATCCAAGATGGGTATATTAAAAACTTTTATATAAAGTGCATTGAATACTATGAGAAGTTTGATTCCTTATGATTGTTTTGAGATATGAAGATGGTGATATTAGATTCATGCTAGTTGAGTACTTGTGAATTTGAGAGATACTTGTGTTAAAGTTTGTGATTCCCGTAGCATGCACGTATGGTGAACCGTTATGTGATGAAGTCGGAGCATGATTTATTTTTTGATTGTCTTCCTTATGAGTGGTGGTCTGGGACGAGCGATGATCTTTTCCTACCAATATATCCCCCTAGGAGCATGCACGTAGTACTTTGTATCGATAACTAATAGATTTTTGCAATAAGTATGTGAGTTCTTTATGACTAATGTTGAGTCCATGGACTATACACACTCTCACCCTTCCACCGTTGCTAGCCTCTCTAGTACCGCGCAACTTTTGCCGGTACCATAAACCCACCATTTACCTTCCTCAAAACAGCCACCATACCTACCTATTATGGCATTTCCATAGCCATTCCGAGATATATTGCCATGCAACTTTCCACCGTTCCGTTTATTATGACACGCTTCATCATTGTCATATTGCCTTGCATGATCATGTAGTTGACATCGTATTTGTGGCAAAGCCACCGTTCATAATTTGTCATACATGTCACTCTTGATTCATTGCACATCTCGGTACACCGCCGGAGGCATTCACATAGAGTCATATTTTGTTCTAAGTATTGAGTTGTAATTCTTGAGTTGTAAGTAAATAAAAGTGTGATGATCTTCATTATTAGAGCATTGTCCCATGTGAGGAAAGGAGGATGGAGACTATGATTCCCCCACAAGTCGGGATGAGACTCCGGATGAGAAATAAAAAAAGGGAGGCCATAAAAAAAGGAGAAAGGCCCAAAATAAAAATAAAAAAGAGAGAAAAAGAGAGAAGGGGCAATGCTACTATTCTTTTTACCATACTTGCGCTTCAAAGTAGCACCATGATCTTCATGATAGAGAGTCTCCTATGTTGTCACTTTCATATACTAGTGGGAATTTTTCATTATAGAACTTGGCTTGTATATTCCAATGATGGGCTTCCTCAAAATGCCCTAGGTCTTCGTGAGCAAGCGAGTTGGATGCACACCCACTTAGTTTCTTTTTGAGCTTTCATACACTTATAGCTCTAGTGCATCCGTTGCATGGCAATCCCTACTCACTCACATTGATATCTATTGATGAGCATCTCCATAGCTATCGATACGCCTAGTTGATGTGAGACTATCTTCTCCTTTTTGTCTTCTCCACAACCACCATTCTATTCCACCTATAGTGCTATGTCCATGGCTCACGCTCATGTATTGCGTGAAGATTGAAAAAGTTTGAGAACATTAAAAGTATGAAACAATTGCTTGGCTTGTTATCGGGGTTGTGCATGATTTAAATATATTGTGTGATGAAGATAGAGCATAGCCAGACTATATGATTTTGTAGGGATAACTTTCTTTTGCCATGTTATTTTGAGAAGCCATGATTGCTTTATTAGTATGCTTGAAGTATTATTTTTATTTCAATATTAAACTTTTGTTTTGAATCTTTCGGATCTGAACGTTCATGCCACAATAAAGAAAATTACATTGATAATTATGATAGGTAGCATTCCACATCAAAAATTCTGTTTTTATCATTTACCTACTCGAGGACGAGCAGGAATTAAGCTTGGGGATGCTTGATACGTCTCCAACGTATCTATAATTTTTTATTATTCCATGCTATTATATTATCTGTTTTGGATGTTTAATGGGCTTTAATATGCTCTTTTATATTATTTTTGGGACTAACCTATTAACTAGAGGCCCAGTGCCAGTTTCTGTTTTTTTTTGCCTATTTCAGAGTTTCGCAAAAAAGGAATACCAAACGGAGTCCAAACGGAATGAAACCTTCGCGATGATCTTTCTTGGACTGAAAGCAATCCAGAAGACTTGGAGTTGAAGTCTGGAACTCCTCGAGGAGGCCACGAGGCAGGAGGGCGCGCCCAGGGGGTAGGCGCGCCCCCCACCCTCGTGGGCCCCTCGTAGCTCCACCGACGTACTTCTTTCGCCTATATATACTCTTATACCCTAGATCGATCAGAGAGAGCCACGAAACCACTTTTCCACCGCCGCAACCTTCTGTACCCGTGAGATCCCATCTTGGGGCCTTTTCCGGCGATCTGCCGGAGGGGGAATCGATCGTGGAGGGCTTCTACATCAACACAATTGCCTCTCTGATGAAGCGTGAGTAGTTTACCACAAACCTTCGGGTCCATAGTTATTAGCTAGATGACTTCTTCTCTCTCTTTGATTCTCAACACAAAGTTCTCCTCGATGTTCTTGGAGATCTATTCGATGTAATACTCTTTTGCGGTGTGTTTGCCGAGATCCGATGAATTGTGGATTTATGAACCTGATTATCTATGAATATTATTTGGTTCTTCTCCGAATTCTTATATGCATGATTTGAGCGGTTTAGTTTGGCCTACTAGATTGATCTTTCTTGCAATGGGAGAAGTGCTTAGCTTTGGGTTCAATCTTGCGGTGTCCTTTCCTAGTGACAGTAGAGGCAGCAAGGCACATATTGTATTGTTGCCATCGAGGATAAAAAGATGGGGTTTATATCATATTGCTTGAGTTTATCCCTCTACATCATGTCATCTTGCTTAATGCGTTACTCTGTTCTTATGAACTTAATACTCTAGATACATGCTGGATAGCGGTTGATGTGTGGAGTAATAGTAGTAGATGCAAAATCGTTTCGATCTACTTGACACGGACGTGATGCCTATATTCATGATCATTGCCTTAGATATTCTCATAACTATGTGCTTTTCTATCAATTGCTCGGCAGTAATTTGTTCACCCACCGTAATTCATGTTATCTTGAGAGAAGCCACTAGTGAAACCTATGTCCCCCGGGTCTCTTTCTTATTATATTGCATCTCTTTTATTTACATCGCATCTCGTTTACTATTTTGCAAATCTTTACTTTCGAATCTATACAACAAAAATACCAAAAATACTTACTTTACTATCTTTATTAGATCTCACTTTTGCGAGTGACCGTGAAGGGATTGAAAACCCCTTTATCGCGTTGGTTGCAAGGTTCTTGATTGTTTGTGCAGGTACTAGGTGACTTGCGCGTTGTCTCCTACTGGATTGATACCTTGGTTCTCAAAACTGAGGGAAATACCTACGCTACTTTGCCGCATCACCCTTTCCTCTTTAAGGGAAAACCAACGCATGCTCAAGAGGTAGCACTGTTTTTTTCATGTTTTTTACATCGCAAGAAATGAATATCAAACGGAGTCCAAATGCCACGAAACTTCGCGGAGATTTTTTATGGACCAGACGGAAGATATTGGGCCCTGGTTGCACCTGGGGGGCGTCCCGAGGAGGGGATAACCCACGAGGGTGCGCCAGGAGGCCCAGGCGCGCCCTGGTGGGTTGTGCCCACCTCGGATGCCCCCCAGACCGCCTTTTTGCTCTATAAATACCCCAATATTCCAGAAACCCTAGCACGATCGACGAAATATTCATCCAGCCGCCGCAGAGTCCAGAACCACCAGATCCAATCTAGACACCATCTCGGATGGGGTTCACCACCTTCATTGGTGCCTCTCCGATGATGCGTGAGTAGTTCTTTGTAGACATTCAGGTCCGTAGTTAGTAGCTAGATGGCTTTCTCTCTCTCGCTGAATTCTCAATACAATGGTCTCTTGGAGATCCATATGATGTAACTCTTTTTGCGGTGTGTTTGTTCGAATCTGATGAACTTTGAGTTTATGATCAGTTATATCTTTTTATATCCATGAAAGTTATTTGAGTTTCTTTGATCTCTTATATGCATGATCTCTTATAGCCTTGTATTTCTTCTTCAATATTTGGGTTTTGTTTGGCCAACTTGATCTATTTATCTTGCAATGGGAAGAGGTGCCCGGTAGTGGGTCCGATCTTATGGTACTTGATCCCAGTGACAGAAAGGGAAACAACACGTATGTATCGTTGCTACTAAGGATAAAATGATGGGGTCTATCTCTACATAGATAGATCTTGTCTACATCATGTCATCGTTCTTATTGCATTACTCCGTTTTTCCATGAACTTAATACACTAGATGCATGCTGGATAGCGGTCGATGTGTGGAGTAATAGTAGTAGATGCAGACAGGAGTCGGTCTACTAATCTTGGACGTGATGCCTATGTAATGATCCTTGTCTGGATATCGTCATAATTATTTGAGGTTCTATCAATTTCCCAACAGTAATTTATTTACCCACCGTTTGCTATCTTTCTCGAGAGAAGCCACTAGTGAAACCTACGGCCCTCGGGTCTTCTTTCTCATATATTTGCTTTGCGATCTATTTTATTTGCACTTATTATTCAAATCTATTAAACCAAAAATACAAAAATACTTTGCTGTACTTTACTCTATTTGCGATCTATTTATTCAATCTATTGCAACTTTCTCCACGCAATTTCTGGCGCCGTACCCCGAAAGGGATTGACAACCCCTTTAACACGTCGGGTTGCGAGGTGTTGTTATTTGTGTGCAGGGGTTGTTTACGTTGTGTTGCTTGGTTCTCCTACTGGTTCGATAACCTTGGTTTCATATCTGAGGGAAATACCTACCGCCGCTGTGTTGCATCATCCCTTCCTCTTTGGGGAAATACCGACGTAGCTTCAAGCCACATCAGTCTCCACCGGCTCCACTTGTGGTTATCTCTTCCCTTTACTTTGTGTAAGCTATTGTTGTGTTGTATCCTTTGCTTGCACTTGTTGTTGTCGTTGTTTGCATCATATAGGTTGCTCACCTAGTTGCACATCTAGACAACCTATTTGTTGCTAAACCTAATTTGCTAAGAAAAGCTAAAAATTGGTAGTTGCCTATTCACCCCCCTCTAGTCAACCATATCGATCCTTACAGAGGCGACGGTCGTGGTTCCTCGCCGTGAAGCATCATGTCGGCGGAGGAGAGGGCGACCAAGGAGGGAGCGGCGCAACGCGGCGCCCCGGGTGGCGTTTGTGAAGTTTGACGAGGCACCGGCCTAGTTCCTCATGAGCCCCGACCTCCTGGAGGCCTGGGTCCGCCGGCCAGTGACCACCGCGGAGAGGTCTGCATGACGAATGCTTCCTTGATGGGAAGCTCGCCAAGATCATGGAGGAGTGGTCGCTCATCGACACATCCGTCGTCGCCGACAAGGGTCCCCGACCAGGGTTGGCGTTGGCCGAGGCAGCCCTCCACACGACACAAGAGGAAGCCGAGCGGCTCCTCCGCAAGTGCCAGGCGGCGGCTGCCCCCCCCCCCCCCCCCCCCCCCCCGTCCTTCCGCCGCTGGAAGGACCAGTCGGACAATGACAATGGCAGCACTGACGACGACGAAGGTGCCGTCCGCCAGCCTGGCCAGGCATACAAGGTCACCATCCGCTACAAATGAGTTTTTTTTTAAGTTTTGGTTGAACGGTGAAATATCGTCCGGTTTATGTAAATTATGTCCGAACTTGTGTCTGTTTGCATGAATTCTATCGTGCTTGCATGAATTATGTCTGAATTTGTTTGTATTGCGGGCGGATATCCGTTTTGGGGGGCAGCATTGGAGTTGGAGATGCCCTAGAACGTCGTTGTGGTCGTCTTGGTGAAAAGAAAATACCTAATTTGATCTTCCGTTATGTTTGTGACGTATCCTCGTAAAAAGAAAATACCTAATTTGATCTTCCGTTAGGTTGCTGAACATGCAGGCTACAGATTTTATTGCACGTAACTTGTATCACAGTGTATGGTCGAAGTTTGATTGTTCGTTATCTGCGAACAGATTTGTGCAAAGCTAAATTCGGATCCTGCATAATTCTTCGATGAATCTCTGAGACACATTTTTAAAACAACTTTTGGCAAAACCAAAGGTATGTCTAGCACAACTAATTCATGTTAGAACCTCGCCAAGCAGCAATTACCATATGATATTATGTCTAAACAAAACATATGATTACGTAGTTGTCAACACTTACTTGGGCAAATCACCTGAATGCAGCTCGTAAAGGAATACACGAACACCACTCAAAATTAGTACATCTACGTGTTAGTATCTGTTTTTTATGTTCTCCAACAAATTTCTTCTGAGAAATTAAAACATTGCTTTAATTATTATAACTATATGTAACATAAAATCGTATTACATGTTCCATCTGTTACAATGTCTCTAAAATTTCTGAAAATCCAGCAATAACATGCGGGTCATCATCTAGTTACCATAGATGGAGCACTCGGGGCTCGGCACGTGGCGAGCTATCTGTCACTCGTAGTACTGCCTCCACCTCGATGGTAAAGTATGCGACATGTCAAATCTAGCAGTGGAGATGTAATACCACACTCGAGGTCACCAATCATAAATAGCAAGTGATAGAAGTATTTAAACAAACTGCTCCAATGCCAACTGCATACTCAAGCTTCCCATTACACGGAACAACATTATTCAAGTATAACAATGTCAGTGCCAACTAAACACCATGATTTACGACCATTTATGCTTGTTCCAGAACACCACCATCACTCAATGTGGTTTACACACAAATTGACAGCTTAGCTGCCACGGTAAGTGGTAAAAGAAAAAGGAGAATGCAAGAGAGGGACATGGAAATGCTCGGTCGTCTGGCTTCTTTTTATCTCAAATATGATGCTTACGTAAGGGAAGAACCCTGACGGTGCATACTTGGAGGTATTGAAACTTATGCGGTAGAAACCAGGAGCGACATTGTCAACGTTGTCCATCAGCTGACCGCTGCGTCCATCATTGTTTGTTATCGAAGTGCCTAGGGTTGTCCATCCCTTGAATTCTTTGTTGTCAAATGACGGGGGACTTGTAGCGTCCTTCCACATCTCCAGGTGAACTTCAATTCCAGCTGCTGGCGATCCAAGAGCCGTGTCCAGCACATGGGTTGTGATAGGAGGGCGTGTCCGGTTGGAGCTACCTGTAATTTCAGGAGCTTTATTGGCAGAATGCTGGGAAAGAGCTCCAAGGTGTGCACCAATAATCCGCATCCGATCTATTTGAAATTTTTAATGAAGCTTAAGAAAGCAAAATTACCAAAAGTTGCACAGATATAAAAACTACTACCGCAGATAATCAACTGCACAAGCAAAGTACACGAAACAGTCCAGATAATCATGGAGGTACAGACTACGAACAATTCTGGTGCAAGAAATTGATAACAATCCAAGCCCCAGATAGAAGAAAAAAACAAAGATCCATGCCCAGGAGTTGTCTTTCCAGAGTTCAATCAGCAATGACAATATTTTCATGGTGCAAACACAGTCAATGTCAATACAGTGTGAAGAATGAATCTTGCACTTTATCTCTTCCATGTAGACTATATTTTCTATTTGTCAAGAGATAATTCAGTTGGCTTCAGGCAAACAAAGTTATTGTGTGTAATAATTGCAACAGTAGATCTTTATTTAGCATCAGCCATTTGCAAACACTAGTCAGTATTCTATTGTTTGCAGATTAGATATACCAACCTATGGGGCGCAACCATATCTTCAGCTCAAAGTGAAAAATTACATAACATCAAAACAATTCAACTGGTGCCTTGCAAGTAGCAGTGTAGCACGAATGTACGGAAAGACCAAAAACACATAGTGAAATTGCTCACTCAACTGAACTGGCTTATGAAAATGAAAGGACAGAAATTCCAGGCTTGGTAGCATTGAGCAAATAGACCAATAAGACACCAATCTTAGGAAAGCATGAGCATGCGAGGTCAATATTCAAGTTTAACTATAGGATATATAAGAAAAAAGGCTCAAACAAGTGGATAAAAAAGAGCAGATGTCTATTTTACCACAGAATGTGTCAACGGATAATTCAATACCTGCTGCTTTATCCGGTTGGCTAATATGATTTTCACCTGAAGTAGGGGGAGCAGCAGTTTCTGCCGAGAAAAGCTTTGCAAGACGCAGCTCAGTTATCTTCAGTTCTTCCTCTGCCGCAGCCTCAAGCTCAACAATTGGCCTATTTGCATAACGCCTCTGGAAAGAGAAGCAGGATGATAAGATAACTTCAAAATCATTACAGAGATAGAAAGAAAAACATTGTATCAAGGCTTTATAGTAATATGATTTTGTGATCAAGTCATAGCGTGCGCAGTACACTGTATCAGGGCTAAACTTAAAATTAAATACCCAAGGTGATGTGAAAAGCCAAAGGAACATAATTTAGTTTCAATTTAAAAAATCTGGCCCATTGAGGAAGGCCACTATTGTCATTCAGAAAACAGTAGTTCTTCCATGATTCTGATTTTACTGGTATTTCACAGATCACAATACCACAACATCTAAGAGAGAGGGCTAATAGCAGACTTTTAAACACAAACCACGTTACTGCTGCACAAATTGTTGAGATGACCTGAACAAGCATACATGCCAATTACAGAATTTAGGATAGGCATATGCCGACCTTAAGCTCAGCTAAAACCTCAGGGGCAGTCCTCCCAGACGCGCATATCATGAACACAAACCCAAACTTCTCCCTGTATTTGGCATTCCACTCGGACAACTCCTGCAACAGTTTCAAGAAACCGAATTGAGTCCACAAATCAGATCACAGATGCAACAAACACAGTGAACAGTGTAGCACCTGAGCGGTCGAATCAGTGGCTGTGGAAAGCGCAGCTGATTGCTCTTCCTTGCTCCACCTGCAGTGACTGACGATCAATGACAGGAAGAAGCGAACATTACTGAGCTCAGCAGAAGTAGAAGCAAGGAAACCGACTTGGAGACGGAGGAGGAGGTCGTTCCGATGGGCGGGTGGGCGGCGAAGGCCTCCAGCCATCCAGTCACGTCCACCTTGATTTGTTCCACGCCAAGCATGTATCAGTACGGGAAATGAGGGGGATTCAGACTGGAGGATGGGTGCGGAGAAGAGATATTCCGAGATCAAGAGCTACCTACCTCGTTGAGCCAGATGCGGCGGGCGGCAATAAGTGCGTTGGTGAGAGAATCGAAGGGGGAGGTAGCGGCCAGTGCGGCGGCAAAGCGGCGGCTGCCGTTCACACGCAGCACATCCTCCACAGTCAGCGGCCTCAATGTCGCCATCTCAACTGGTTGATTTGCTCCACTGCGCAAGACAGTGTTTGATTGAATTAGAGATGTTTAAAAGTGTACTCATTGATTAGAGGAAATGGGAGTTTAAGGTTGTGTTTGTTTGGGGTACCCAGAATCAACAAGATAGTGTTTTCCTAACAATGAATGTTCATGTCAAACAGGACACACGATACATTGTCAAGTTGACTTGTGTGATTATTTTAAAGAAATGTCTGCTGGAGGATGATGTAACCTTCTGAACGATTTTTGAATATATAGCCTTCATATCACTGAGCTTTCATGCTGAATATAAAGCCTTCGTATCATCCCAACAATTTCTTAAACTGCCTCTTTACATAGTTTCTCCAGGTCTTTGCTTTAAACTCACCCATTAAGCCCTTATAGCCAGCGGAGTTAAGGACCTCGTTGGCCTATTTCCAAGCTTTCTTGTGCAGAGGCACACTCACAAAAAGTTATGGTGGCCGCTCAATCCCATCTATATAGCCAATTATCAATTTGGAAATTTCTATAAACATATGATAACAGCAGTACCAATCCACATTATTAGCAGAGCACACCCAAGCTGCACAGCACACGCACAGAGCACACGCCAAGCACATGAATCTTATTTGCTGCTTCGTTTGATTTGAAAAAAATCACTTGTCCTGGTTACTCGAAAGACTAGTAAAGGTGAGAAGCAAGACTAAGCCAAGGAGCATCCTCAACCTGTATTTTACTGGTAATTTATGAGGTCAGGCACACTGGAATTTAGGTTCAGAAGCATTTTCCTGTAATGGGTTGTGTCACCCACGATTAGTAAACTCTAGAAAATGTATGTTGTGATGACTAAATAAGTTAACTAGCACAGCTCTGAAAAAACGGAGAGAAAGCCTATTCTTAATAGCCTACAGTTGCTGTGATCATTGCTCTGTATACACGCACAGCACACGCACAGAGATGAGAGGGAAAGGAGTTTAGGGGCGCTACCTTGGGCCTCGGTGCGTGGTGGCGAACGCGGAGGCGGGAGAGGAGTTGACGAGGAACGGCGGAGCAGGGCGGCGGGCGGCGTCAGAGTCTAAGAGGAACGGGGCGGCGGTGTCGGTGACCTCGGGCGTTGGGCGTGGAGGAGAAAGGGAAGCTCGGGGTGGGGGGTTTGGGGGCGGTTGGATCCGATCCACCGGCCGGAGGAGCGTAGGGAGTCCGGCCGCCGGAGATCTCTCGGGTGGAGGCAACTGCGGGACGAGAGGATACCAAGCCCCAGTGAGTTCTGTCGGGATCGGGCGACAGGGCGAGGAGCCTAGCACATGCCGTATAAGAGCATCTCTAGCAGATGTGCTGTAAGAGCATCTCCAAAAGCGCCCCCGACAGCCCCAGACCGACTTTTTTCATGCCGGTACAAAAAAAAACCTCAGTTGCGTCTCCAAGACGCGGAAATCCGCCGGCTCGATCCGTTTTTGGGCCTGGCGATTCCAGGCCAAACCCAGCGCATTGGGGGGCGTTTGGGGGCTCCGTCGGAAGGGAAAACCACGTCTGGGCCACACTGTCAGGTGAAAAGTCATCTTGCACGTCCAGATTCGCCCTCCCTCGCGTGCACGCCTTCCCACCGCCTTGCCGACCCGGTGCCGCCCACACCCCCACCACAGCTAGATAGGCCATTCTCCGACGGAAAAAAGAGAGGGTTTCGCTGCGGCACCCTCTCCACCATCTTCCTGGATGAGTTTTCCGGCACTCCTGCCGCATAGGGCGGGATACCGACTGCTGTGCACCCACCACGTCCGCCAGGTGTTCGGCGATTTGTCTGCTCGGCGATGGACTCGGACGACGAGGAGGCGCTCCCGGCGTTGCTGGAGGAGGAAGCCGATGCCGACGTCCAGGACGAAGAGCATCTCATGGTCCTCGCCGTCCTGGCCGGCCTGCTCGCGAGCAATGCAAAGCCGCGGCGAGGTGGCCCGGCGCCGGGGCGGTTGAAAGCGAAGAACTGGCATCGACTGGAAGGCTATTGCTTGCTCTACTCCGACTGAAGGAAATATGCCCTAGAGGCAATAATAAAGTGTTGGGGATCGTGACAGAATTTTAAAATTTCCTACGCATCACCAAGATCCATCTATAGAGTATACTAGCAACGAGGGGAAAGGAGTGCATCTACATACCCTTGTAGATCGCGAGCGGAAGCGTTCTAATGAACGGGATTGATGGAGTCGTACTCGTCGTGATCCAAATCACCGATGACCGAGTGCCGAACGGACGGCACCTCCGCGTTCAACACACGTACGGAGCAGCGACGTCTCCTCCTTCTTGATCCAGCAAGGGGAACGGAGAGGTTGATAGAGATCCAGCAGCACGACGGCGTGGTGGTGGATGTAGCGGGGATCTCGGCAGGGCTTCGCCAAGCTTCTGCGAGAGGGAGAGGTGTTGCAGGCGGAGAGGGAGGCGCCAGGGGCTGTGGTATTGCTGCCCTCCCTCCCCCCCCCCACTATATATAGGCCCCCTGGGAGGGGGGCGCCGGCCCTGGATCCCATCTACAAGGGGGGGCGGCGGCCAGGGGGGAAACTTGCCCCCCAAGGCAAGTGGGGCGCCCCCCACCCCAGGGTTTCCAACCCTAGGCGCAGGGGGGAGGCCCATGGGGGGCGCCCCAGCCCACTAAGGGCTGGTTCCCTTCCCACTTCAGCCCATGGGGCCCTCCGGGATAGGTGGCCCCACCCGGTGGACCCCCGGGACCCTTTCGGTGGTCCCGGTACAATACCGGTGACCCCTGAAACTTTCTCGGTGGCCGAAACTTGACTTCCTATATATAATTCTTCACCTTCGGACCATTTCGGAACTCCTCGTGACGTCCGGGATCTCATCCGGGACTCCGAACAACTTTCGGGTTTCCGCATACTAATATCTCTACAACCCTAGCGTCACCGAACCTTAAGTGTGTAGACCCTACGGGTTCGGGAGACATGCAGACATGACCGAGACGCCTCTCCGGTCAATAACCAACAGCGGGATATGGATACCCATGTTGGCTCCCACATGTTCCACGATGATCTCATCGGATGAACCACGATGTCGAGGATTCAATCAATCCCGTATACAATTCCCTTTGTCAATCGGTATGTTACTTGCCCGAGATTCGATCGTCGGTATCCCAATACCTTGTTCAATCTCGTTACCGGCAAGTCTCTTTACTCGTACCGTAATGCATGATCCCGTGACTAACTCCTTAGTCACATTGAGCTCATTATGATGATGCACTACCGAGTGGGCCCAGAGATACCTCTCCGTCACACGGAGTGACAAATCTCAGTCTCGATCCGTGCCAACCCAACAGACACTTTCGAAGATACCCGTAGTGTACCTTTATAGTCACCCAGTTACGTTGTGACGTTTGGTGCACCCAAAGCACTCCTACGGTATCCGGGAGTTGCACGATCTCATGGTCTAAGGAAATGATACTTGACATTGGAAAAGCTCTAGCAAACGAACTACACGATCTTTTGTGCTATGCTTAGGATTGGGTCTTGTCCATCACATCATTCTCCTAATGATGTGATCCCGTTATCAACGACATCCAATGTCCATAGTTAGGAAACCATGACTATCTGTTGATCAACAAGCTAGTCAACTAGAGGCTCACTAGGGACATGTTGTGGCCTATGTATTCACACATGTATTACGATTTCCGGATAACACAATTATAGCATGAACAATAGACAATTATCATGAACAAAGAAATATAATAATAACCATTTATTATTGCCTCTAGGGCATATTTCCAACAGTCTCCCACTTGCACTAGAGTCAATAATCTAGTTACATTGTGATGAATCGAACACCCATAGCGTTCTGGTGTTGATCATGTTTTGCTCTAGGGAGAGGTTTAGTCAACGGATCTGCTACATTCAGGTCCGTATGTACTTTACAAATATCTATGTCTCCATTCTGAACACTTTCACGAATGGAGTTGAAGTGACGCTTGATATGCCTGGTCTTCCTGTGAAACCTGGGCTCCTTGGCAAGGGCAATAGCTCCAGTGTTGTCACAAAAGAGAGTCATCGGGCCCGACGCATTGGGAATCACCCCTAGGTCGGTGATGAACTCCTTTATCCAGACTGCTTCCTGTGCTGCCTCTGAGGCTGCCATGTACTCCGCTTCACATGTAGATCCCGCCACGACGCTTTGCTTGCAACTGCACCAGCTTACTGCCCCTCCATTCAAAATATACACGTATCCGGTTTGTGACTTCGAGTCATCCAGATCTGTGTCGAAGCTAGCGTCGACGTAACCATTTACGACGAGCTCTTCGTCACCTCCATATACGAGAAACATATCCTTAGTCCTTTTCAGGTACTTCAGGATATTCTTGGCTGCTGTCCAGTGTTCCATGCCGGGATTACTTTGGTACCTTCCTACCAAACTTACGGCAAGGTTTACATCAGGTCTGGTACACAGCATGGCATACATAATAGACCCTATGGCCGAGGCATAGGGGATGACACTCATCTTTTCTCTATCTTCTGCCGTGGTCGGGCATTGAGCCGTGCTCAATTGCACACCTTGCAATACAGGCAAGAACCCCTTCTTGGACTGATCCATATTGAACTTCTTCAATATCTTGTCAAGGTACGTACTCTGTGAAAGACCAATGAGGCGTCTTGATCTATCTCTATAGATCTTGATGCCTAATATATAAGCAGCTTCTCCAAGGTCCTTCATTGAAAAACACTTATTCAAATAGGCCTTTATACTTTCCAAGAATTCTATATCATTTCCCATCAATAGTATGTCATCCACATATAATATGAGAAATGCTACAGAGCTCCCACTCACTTTCTTGTAAACACAGGCTTCTCCATAAGTCTGTGTAAACCCAAACGCTTTGATCATCTCATCAAAGCGAATGTTCCAACTCCGAGATGCTTGCACCAGCCCATAGATTGAGCGCTGGAGCTTGCATACTTTGTTAGCATTCTTAGGATCGACAAAACCTTCCGGCTGCATCATATACAATTCTTCCTTAAGGAAGCCGTTAAGGAATGCCGTTTTGACGTCCATTTGCCATATCTCATAATCATAGAATGCGGCAATTGCTAACATGATTCGGACGGACTTCAACTTCGCTACGGGTGAGAAAGTCTCATCGTAGTCAACCCCTTGAACTTGTCGATAACCCTTAGCGACAAGTCGAGCCTTATAGATGGTCACATTACCATCCCGTCTGTCTTCTTCTTAAAGATCCATTTATTTTCTATGGCTCGCCGATCATCGGGCAAGTCAGTCAAAGTCCATACTTCGTTTTCATACATGGATCCTATCTCGGATTTCATGGCTTCTAGCCATTTGTCGGAATCCGGGCCCGCCATCGCTTCTTCATAGTTCGAAGGTTCACCGTTGTCTAACAACATGATTTCCAGGACAGGGTTGCCGTACCACTCTGGTGCGGAACGTGTCCTTGTGGACCTACGAAGTTCAGCAGTAACTTGATCCGAAGCTTCATGATCATCATCATTAACTTCCTCCCCAGTCGGTGTAGGCACCACAGGAACATCTTCCCGCGCTGCGCTACTTTCCGGTTCGGAAGGGGTGACTATCACCTCATCAAGTTCCACTTTCCTCCCACTTATTTCTTTCGAGAGAAACTCTTTCTCCAGAAAGGACCCGTTCTTGGCAACGAAGATCTTGCCTTCGGATCTGAGGTAGAAGGTATACCCGATAGTTTCCTTAGGGTATCCTATGAAGACGCATTTTTCCGATTTGGGTTCGAGCTTTTCAGGTTGAAGTTTCTTGACATAAGCATCGCATCCCCAAACTTTTAGAAACGACAGCTTAGGTTTCTTCCCAAACCATAATTCATACGGTGTCGTCTCAACGGATTTCGACGGAGCCCTATTTAAAGTGAATGCGGCAATCTCTAAAGCATAGCCCCAAATGAGAGCGGTAGATTGGTAAGAGACATCATAGATCGCACCATATCCAATAGAGTGCGATTACGACGTTCGGACACACCGTTTCGTTGAGTTGTTCCAGGCGGCGTGAGTTGTGAAACGATTCCACATTTCCTTAAGTGCGTACCAAATTCGTGACTTAAATATTCTCCACCACGATCTGATCGTAAGAACTTTATTTTCCCATCACGTTGATTCTCAACCTCACTCTGAAATTCCTTGAACTTTTCAAAGGTTTCAGACTTCTGTTTCATTAGGTAGACATACCCATATCTACTTAAGTCATCAGTGAGAGTGAGAACATAACGATATCCTCCGCGAGCCTCAACACTCATTGGACCGCACACATCGGTATGTATGATTTCCAATAAATTGGTTGCTCGCTCCATTGTTCCGGAGAACGGAGTCTTGGTCATCTCGCCCATGAGGCATGGTTCGCACGTGTCAAATGATTCGTAATCAAGAGACTCCAAAAGTCCATCTGCATGGAGCTTCTTCATGCGCTTGACACCAATGTGACCAAGGCGGCAGTGCCACAAGTATGTGGGACTATCGTTATCAACTTTACATCTTTTGGTATTCACACTATGAATATGTGTAACATCACGTTCGAGATTCATCAAGAATAAACCATTGACCAGCGGGGCATGACCATAAAACATATCTCTCATAAATAGAACAACCATTATTCTTGGATTTAAATGAGTAGCCATCTCGAATTAAACGAGATCCAGATACAATGTTCATGCTCAAAGCTGGCACTAAATAACAATTATTGAGGTTTAAAACTAATCCCGTAGGTACATGTAGAGGTAGCGTGCCGACGGCGATCACATCGACCTTGGAACCATTCCCGACGCGCATCGTCACCTCGTCCTTTGCTAGTCTCCGCTTATTCCGCAGCTCTTGTTTTGAGTTACAAATATGAGCAACCGCACCGGTATCAAATACCCAGGAGCTACTACGAGTATTGGTAAGGTACACATCAATTACATGTATATCACATATACCTTTGGTGTTGCCGGCCTTCTTGTCCGCTAAGTATTTGGGGCAGTTCCGCTTCCAGTGACCACTTCCCTTGCAATAAAAGCACTCAGTCTCAGGCTTGGGTCCATTCCTTGGCTTCTTCCCGGCAACTGGCTTACCGGGCGCGGCAACTCCCTTGCCGTCCTTCTTGAAGTTCTTCTTACCCTTGCCCTTCTTGAACTTAGTGGTTTTATTCACCATCAACACTTGATGTTCCTTTCTGATCTCCACCTCCGCTGATTTCAGCATTGAATATACCTCAGGAATGGTCTTTTCCATCCCTTGCATATTGAATTTCATCACAAAGCTCTTGTAGCTCGGTGGAAGCGACTGAAGGATTCTGTCAATGACCGCGTCATCCGGGAGATTAACTCCCAGCTGAGACAAGCGGTTGTGTAAACCAGACATTCTGAGTATGTGCTCACTAACAGAACTATTTTCCTCCATTTTACAGCTGAAGAACTTGTCGGAGACTTCATATCTCTCGACCCGGGCATGAGCTTGGAAAACCATTTTCAGCTCTTCGAACATCTCATATGCTCCATGCTTCTCAAAACGCTTTTGGAGCCCCGGTTCTAAGCTGTAAAGCATGCCGCATTGAACGAGGGAGTAATCATCAGCACGTGATTGCCAAGCGTTCATAACGTCTTGGTTCTCTGGGATGGGTGCTTCACCTAGCGGTGCTTCTAGGACATAATCTTTCTTGGCAGCTATGAGGATGATCCTCAGGTTCCGGACCCAGTCCGTATAGTTGCTGCCATCATCTTTCAGCTTGGTTTTCTCTAGGAACGCGTTGAAGTTGAGGACAACGTGGGCCATTTGATCTACAAGACATATTGTAAAGATTCTAGACTAAGTTCATGATAATTAAGTTCATCTAATCAAATTATTCAATGAACTCCCACTCAGATAGACATCCCTCTAGTCATCTAAGTGAAACATGATCCGAGTTAACTAGGCCGTGTCCGATCATCACGTGAGATGGACTAGTCAAGATCGGTGAACATCTCCATGTTGATCGTATCTTCTATACGACTCATGCTCGACCTTTCGGTCTTCCGTGTTCCGAGGCCATGTCTGTACATGCTAGGCTCGTCAAGTCAACCTAAGTGTATTGCGTGTGTTCCGAGGCCATGTCTGTACATGCTAGGCTCGTCAACACCCGTTGTATGCGAACGTTAGAATCTATCACACCCGATCATCACGTGGTGCTTCGAAACAACGAACCTTCGCAACGGTGCACAGTTAGGGGGAACACTTTCTTGAAATTATTATAAGGGATCATCTTACTTACTACCGTCGTTCTAAGCAAATAAGATGCAAAACATGATAAACATCACATGCAATCAAATAGTGACATGATATGGCCAATATCATTTCGCTCCTTTGATCTCCATCTTCGGGGCGCCATGATCATCTTCGTCACCGGCATGACACCATGATCTCCATCGTCGTGTCTTCATGAAGTTGTCACGCCAATGATTACTTCTACTTCTATGGCTAACACGTTTAGCAATAAAGTAAAGTAATTTACATGGCGTTATTCAATGACACGCAGGTCATGCAAAATAATAAAGAAAACTCCTATGGCTCCTGCCGGTTGTCATACTCATCGACATGCAAGTCGTGATTCCAATTACAAGAATATGATCAATCTCATACATCACATATATCATTCATCACATCTTCTGGCCATATCACATCACAAGGCACATGCTGCAAAAACAAGTTAGACGTCCTCTAATTGTTGTTGCAAGTTTTTACGTGGCTTCTATAGGTTTCTAGCAAGAACGTTTCTTACCTACGTAAAACCACAACGTGATATGCCAATTTCTATTTACCCTTCATAAGGACCCTTTTCATCGAATCCGTTCCGACTAAAGTGGGAGAGACAGACACCCGCTAGCCACCTTATGCAACTAGTGCATGTCAGTCGGTGGAACCTGTCTCACGTAAGCGTACGTGTAAGGTCGGTCCGGGCCGCTTCATCCCACAATACCGCCAAAACAACATAGGACTAGTAGTGGCAAGAAAAATTGACAACATCTACGCCCACAACTGCTTTGTGTTCTACTCGTGCATAGTAACTACGCATAGGCCTGGCTCATGATGCCACTGTTCGGGATCGTAGCAGAATTTTAAAATTTCCAACGCATCACCAAGATCCATCTATGGAGTATACTAGCAACGAGGGGAAAGGAGTGCATCTACATACCCTTGTAGATCGCGAGCGGAAGCGTTCTAATGAACGGGATTGATGGAGTCGTACTCGTCGTGATCCAAATCACCGATGACCGAGTGCCGAACGGACGGCACCTCCGCGTTCACCACACGTACGGAGCAGCGACGTCTCCTCCTTCTTGATCCAGCAAGGGGAAAGGAGAGGTTGATGGAGATCCAGCAGCACGACGGTGTGGTGGTGGATGTAGCGGGGATCTCGGCAGGGCTTCGCCAAGCTTCTGCGAGAGGGAGAGGTGTTGCAGGGGGAGAGGAAGGCGCCAGGGGCTGTGGTATTGCTGCCCTCCCTCCCCCCACTATATATAGGCCCCCTGGGAGGGGGGCGCCGGCCCTGGATCCCATCTACAAGGGGGGGCGGTGGCCAGAGGGGAAACTTGCCCCCCAAGGCAAGTGGGGCGCCCCCCACCCCAGGGTTTCCAACCCTAGGCGCAGGGGGTAGGCCCATGGGGGGCGCCCCAGCCCACTAAGGGCTGGTTCCCTTCCCACTTCAGCCCATGGGGCCCTCCGGGATAGGTGGCCCCACCCGGTGGACCCCCGGGACCCTTTCGGTGGTCCCGGTACAATACCGGTGACCCCCGAAACTTTCCCAGTGGCCGAAACTTGACTTCCTATATATAATTCTTCACCTTCGGACCATTCCGGAACTCCTCGTGACGTCCGGGATCTCATCCGGGACTCCGAACAACTTTAGGGTTTCCGCATACTAATATCTCTACAACCCTAGCGTCACCGAACCTTAAGTGTGTAGACCCTACGGGTTCGGGAGACATGCAGACATGACCGAGACGCCTCTCCGGTCAATAACCAACAGCGGGATATGGATACCCATGTTGGCTCCCACATGTTCCAGGATGATCTCATCGGATGAACCACGATGTCGAGGATTCAATCAATCCCGTATACAATTCCCTTTGTCAATCGGTATGTTACTTGCCCGAGATTCGATCGTCGGTATCCAATACCTTGTTCAATCTCGTTACCGGCAAGTCTCTTTACTCGTACCGTAATGCATGATCCCGTGATTAACTCCTTAGTCACATTGAGCTCATTATGATGATGCACTACCGAGTGGGCCCAGAGATACCTCTCCGTCACACGGAGTGACAAATCCCAGTCTCGATCCGTGCCAACCCAACAGACACTTTCGGAGATACCCGTAGTGTACCTTTATAGTCACCCAGTTACGTTGTGACGTTTGGTGCACCCAAAGCACTCCTACGGTATCCGGGAGTTGCACGATCTCATGGTCTAAGGAAATGATACTTGATATTGGAAAAGCTCTAGCAAACGAACTACACGATCTTTTGTGCTATGCTTAGGATTGGGTCTTGTCCATCACATCATTCTCCTAATGATGTGATCCCGTTATCAACGACATCCAATGTCCATAGTCAGGAAACCATGACTATCTGTTGATCAACAAGCTAGTCAACTAGAGGCTCACTAGGGACATGTTGTGGCCTATGTATTCACACATGTATTACGATTTCCGGATAACACAATTATAGCATGAACAATAGACAATTATCATGAACAAAGAAATATAATAATAACCATTTATTATTGCCTCTAGGGCATATTTCCAACATAAAGTTATTATTTATTTCCTTATTTCCTGATAAATGTTTATTATTCATGCTAGAATTGTATTAATCGGAAACATAATACTTGTGTGAATACAAAGACAAACAGAGTGTCACTAGTATGCCTCTACTTGACTAGCTCGTTGATCAAAGATGGTTATGTTTCCTAGCCATTGACATGAGTTGTCATTTGATTAACGGGATCACATCATTAGGAGAATGATGTGATGAAGGAAGAGGTGGAGGACACACCCAAAGAAGAACCAAATAAACCCTGCACCAAGTCATGCTATTCATGTGGAGAAGAAGGACACATCTCCCAAAATTGTCTGAATGGGGATTTAGTAGAATTTCCGACAGAGGAAGTAGAGTATGACCCACAGGAAATAGAAGCCCTGATTGGAACGGAAAAGTCCAGGAAGAAAAGTAGATTGGATCCCAGGAACAACCCAATTTCTACAAAGAGAGACCTAAGTCATATCACATGTTACAGGTGCAAAAATTCAGGACACTACCACAATGATTGCCCAAAAGGGAAGATGAGGACCCCAGGAGGCTATATAATCACAAGGAAACCCCGAGATATGTCAGAAGTAATATGTTTCCGTTGTGATGAAGCAGGGCACTTTGCCAGAGAATGCCCCAAGGAGACGGAGACTTGTGACAAATAGTTGAGTGCAACGAGAAATATAGTAGTAGTAGTGTGGACATTTCTTTTATTAGTGAGGTGTCGGATTGAGGCATGTAATGGAATGCAGGAGATTGTAATAATTTGAGAATCAATAAAGTTAGCATCATTGGTATTGATTTGGATTCTATGAGTTGTTACTCTATGAAGAAAGATTCTGACCATCTTCGAGGATATGAGAAATATGGTCTATGGAAGATTGTGCATTTTAAAGGTGGTAGTACCCTGTGAGGAAACTTGACCCTTGGAAAAAGGTAATGATATTCCACGAAGTGGATTTCGAACAAAATAAGTATGAGTTTTATCTTGATATGTTGGATACCCCAAGAATATGAGGGTATGGAGTATTATTGGATGTAAAGGAGGTAGTCTATGAAATTGGAGACGGAGCATGTCTTCGTGTGTTCCCTCTGCGAGGAGTTAAACTATTGGAGTTAAGGGAAAGTTAGCCCCGAGATTTGTAGGACCATACCGAGTTTTGGAGCGTATGGGAGAAGTAGCCAACAAGCTGGAGTCACCCGAAGGACTGTCATGAGTTCATGATGTGTTTCACCTTTCCCAGTTGAAGAAGTGCCATGCAGAGATGGCCAATATTCCCCTGTAAGGACGCTTGACCCTGGATCAACCCAGACCCATTTTCCTGCAAGAGAAACCATAAATTGTTGACCACCAGGAGATGTCGATAGTTGTTTAGTATTGGCGCCAGACCCGTCAGCTATGAAGACCCAGTCTCGGAATAACCTTACCGAGATGAAAGACAGAAGAATTGAGGAAAAGGTTATGCCGCTACCCAAAGAGCCAGAGAAGGAATTTTTCCGAGAATCTGAGAAGACTGACACTGTCAACAACAAGGATGGAGTATACGAGTTTTGATGAAACCGTAACAATGATTCTAAGGGTGGTAGCACCCCAGACCCTGAGATGATCGATGGATTTTGAGGAGACCCCAAACCTAACCTATTTCTTTCTAGCCTCTCTGAATCTCGAGGACGAGATTCATTTTAAGGGTGGTAGGTTTGTAACATCCCAAAATTCTAAATTTTGGAATGTTATAATAAACAGATATATTGGATTGATTGTTTGATTGATTGACTGAAAGTGAGTGGAATTCGAAATCTTTTGAAAGTTAAATGAGAGGGAATAAAAGGACTTTCCCAAACTTTCATTTTGCTTTTATGATCTCCATGAATTCAAATTCTTTTCACCACAAAACCCTGGAGAGAAGATGACATGACTTCTTCCATTTATTTAAATGACAAGGGGTGTTGAAAATATTTCCCATTTAAGAAACTTTATGAAACTCAATGATTTTCACGAGAGAAGATAAAATGACTTCTTCAAAAAAATATGAAATATGAGTTGGGAGTTTCAAAGGTCAAATTCAAAGTCCTTTTGGAAATCCTTTTAGTTTGGAGTTATTTGAGTCTTATTCAAATTATTTTTCTCCAAAATAAAAATATACAGAAAATAGGGTAACATGATTCCCTACATCAGAAAATTGGAGAAAAATAAATTTGAAATCATTTTGGTATTTTTAAAATGATTTTTATTGGATTTTATTAAGGCAGAAGCACTGTTTGATTTATTAAACTTTGTGTGGATTTTATTTGACTTTACAAAAATGTTATGCTGTAGAAAATCTTTTTCTGCAAATTTTGATATATAATATGCCTATATAAAGTTTTACTTTTATTTTCTTTATTCAGTTTTTCCTTTCCTGTCTCTATTTATAAAAAAAACTACATGTGCGTACTCTGTGACTATATGTCGCCCCCATGCGCAGTATAGTAGCTTTTGGCGCCCCATTGTTTTTTTTTCTGTTAAATAGGCCAGGCCCAGCCGGCCATATTCCTCCCCATATTTCTTTTCTATAGTTTTTTCTTTCTTTTCTTTCTTTTCAATTGCTAAAAAAAAAACTGCCACGCGGCCGGCCGAACCGCTAAGGCCTTTAGGCCCATGCGAGGCGCTCCCTTTTTGTCTTTTTGTCTACGTTTAGTCCCACATTGCCTAGCCTTTAACCCCTAAACCTGTTTTCCACCTATAAATATAGACCCATAGAGCCTCCAAAAAATTATCCATTGCGGGTTAAATCAATATTTTGGTTTGACTAGCTAAAAATATATTTCTCCTCTCCGGCGGGAGTTTTGGAAGTTGTCTCCACACTCCGAAGTCGTCTTTTCTATACCTTATAAAGGTATATTTATTCGTTCTCTGTATTTATACGTTAGATCTATAATTCTTTTATCTGTAGCTATTTTTTTCTTCTGCAAAACAGCTTGGCCCCGATTTTTCAAATAGCCATAACTTTATACTCGTTCATCCAAATTAGATGAAACCAGCGCCTATAGTTTCGTCTTGTTTTCACCTATCCAGTTAACCTGTCACGTCAACTTTTTTAAATTTTCAAATTTCGAAATTTGTTCAAATTCATATTCAAACTTCTTTTGTTCATAACTTAAGTTCCGTAACTCCGTTTGAGTTGATTCTTTTTGCAAAGCGAAGCTCTTGACCTAAACTTTCTGATAAGGCCAAATTCACATAATTTTGATACTGTTAGAAATTGTTTTATGTTGCAAGAGTTATTTGCTTGGTTTTGATGTTTTCCGAAGTGTCTTCTTCGTTCTTCTCGATCTTTTGAGTGATTGCTTATGTGTGGTTACTATTGCTTGCTTACGATAGATTGACCGGAGTGTGACGAGTAGATCTATCCAGAGTATTGAGTGCGAATCATCTTCATCAACATTGCAGGCAAGTTCACACTTTGATCATATCCCTTTTATACCCAGTTTTTATGCATTAGATTTCAACCCTCAAACATTGCATGAGTAGGATTGATAACATGTGGGTATTGGGAAGTAGTTGATGAGGTAGGAACCTATTGCCCTGCATTCAAACCTTGGGAGTTACTTCTACGTTGCTATTATATTGCCATGCTATGCTCGTAGACGTGGATTGGGTTTGAGTGATATTCATGACAGATGTGAGATTGTTAATAATGGTTTACTTAAGGTGGCAACTAAAACTCACATCTGGGTGGATTGAGGTACCTGGGTATTCCAGGATTGCCTGTTTTTCTTTTGTACCGCCACCCAGGCTCAAAGGGATCATGAGATTATTCATGCTAGAAACTTCCGTGTGCAGCCGCAAGCTATTATGGGCTCTAGCATAGTTGACTAGGTTGTGTGAACTCTTACAGTGGTAGACTAGCAGATGTAGGGGAAAGTAGGTGTAACTGTCTACCCATACGTAAGGTGCAAACACTTCTGAAAGACTGTGTCTCGGTCATCCGTTACTCAAACACCATGTAGTGCGAGTAATCCAACGGAGGAGATCGAGTCTTGTGGGGAAAAGTGCGCAAACCTCTTCAGAGTGTACAAACTAATCATGATTAGCCGTGTCCCCGGTTATGGACATCTTGAGTATCTAGTTCTTGGATTATCCCGTTGATCTCATCATGTTACTTTAATTAATATTGTTGGGTTAATGATGATACTTAATTGGGATTGAGATGCTGTCAACCATCTCAATGTTTCACAACCACCATGACAGTTAAATAAAATTTATTCCTTTGCAGTAGGGAAAAATTGGCTTTTCGCAAAAACATTATAACCATAGAGCTTTTCCACCAGCCATATATGCATGTAGTGATAGCCTTTGTTTATCATTTCCCTATGGTGTGAATTTGCCAGCATATTCCATGTGCTGACCCATTTTCGGGCTGCAACGTTTCATGTTGCAGGATTCTTACGACGAGTAAGTGATACGTTAGGGTTACGATTTCTACACTAAACTTTGCCGTTGGTGTTGATGGGAATCCACAACCTTGTTACTTCCGCTTTTTGGATTGAGGTAATAGTATTTACGTTACTTTATACATGTGATTTACCTCTGTAATAAATCCTCGAGTACTGTGTGTGTCAGCATACCGATCCAGGGATGACATTTAAGCACAGAGACTTGATCCATTCGGGTCGGGTCGCTACAAGATGGTATCAGAGCACATGTTGACTGTAGGATGTGACCCTAGAAACTGGCAATCCCATAGGAAGGATTTTTTCTAAAACTTTCCTTTTCAAAAAGATCTTTTACCTCTCTCCTTTTCTGAGTCTTATTCAAATATTCCCTTTTAGTGAGACCATACCCCTTTCCCCTTTTGACCACTCGAAGATTCGACTGATGAGACCACTCCAAGAAGTACAGGATATCGAACAACTAAGACCATTCGGAATGAAGAGGATTTTACCATGCATTATGATAATGGAAACTACAACGGTTGAAGATTCCGAAGACTGGGAGAATTTGAAGGCTCTGAAGAATTGCCAGATGTGTATGACCTAGGAAGGTTACCCTTATGGAACTTGGAAGACTATGGAAGCTGTCAATACTCGAGAGCAAGGTGTATCGGAGAAAGACCGAAACATGGAGAGTTAGAAACTCAAAGTTTTGTCAAGGAAACCCTAAGGCAGGAGATATCAACTATGGAATGATAGCTCATGGTAATGACAAGAGCAGAAACACGGATACCCATGAGGTTATCGCCCACTTATCATATTGTCACCGTGTTGAGTTAAGTATGCATATGCATGGAAGGATTGGATGGTAGAAGGCTGATGGAGCACCTATCAGCAAGATGAAGTTTTAATTTTAGACCGGTGTATCACCAGGATCCGGAGTATTACATCAAGAAGTTTAGGATGGACCTGCAGGAAGCTGTATTTGACAAAGAAGTGTTTCTTGAAGAACTCAGAACCCAGAAACTGAAAGTAGCCAAGCAGGGAAAGCAAAACCTCGAGATAACGGAGACTCACCAGGAGCTGAAGGACAGTAGGATCATGGTTCATGTCAAGGATGTTGAGACCCAGAAGTTGGAGCGCAACTCCAGAAATATTAAAGGATGTCACGAGAGACTTCGCGTCAACAGAGATGATTTGGCAAAAGAACTTGAGAAGGACAAGCATGATTGCAAGAAGCCATCGGAGACATTAACAAGACTTCAAGAGTTTGGCGACTTTGAAGATTTTTGACCTTTAGAAGACCCAACCCCTGTTATATGCCTACGTTAGATGCGACGTTTGTGAGCTGTCATTTGTTTGATGTTTTCCGACAGCCACAATAAAAACCTGTCTCTTGAAAAACTATTGTTTGCATTGTGTGTATCCCTCTCTATCTCTCTTATCTCACCCCAAACCCTTGGACCCATTAGGGGATGAATGGAGATGAGCTTGTACTTTCTGGACCGATAAGTCAATTGGAGACGGATCGATGGATTCAGAACATGGAGGATCACATGGAGAATAACCCTATAGTCGGAAAGGATATGACCCGGCATGCTCTTCAATGTTTTGAAAGAGGTGCTGCTACTTGGTGGAGGATGTACCAAACCATCAATGGATGGCAAGAAGTAACCACTTGGAAGGAATTTAAGTGGACTCTACAAAGATCTCGTCTTGTGTCCCAGAAATTTAAGCCTTATGGAAAGGATATGAAGAAACCTTGTGCATACAAGCCTTGTGGAGAAATAGGCCACAACCATAAGGAACACAAGGAGGAATGCCCTAATTGTGAGGGAAGTCACCCAGCTGAAGAATGCCCAACTAGGCAGATCACTTGTTTCTTGTGTGAAGGGACTACCCACTACCCTGCTCAGTGTCACATCTACCCCATGGTACAAAGGACTATCCAGCAGAAGAAAGAAGCAACGAAAAGAGCCCTCATGGAAAGTTTAGAGGAATCTGTGATGAAGGAAGAGGTGGAGGACACACCCAAAGAAGAACCAAATAAACCCTGCACTAAGTCATGCTATTCATGTGGAGAAGAAGGACACATCTCCCAAAATTGTCTGAATGGGGATTTAGTAGAATTTCCGACAGAGGAAGTAGAGTATGACCCACAGGAAATAGAAGCCCTGATTGGAACGGAAAAGTCCAGGAAGAAAAGTAGATTGGATCCCAGGAACAACCCAATTTCTACAAAGAGAGACCAGAGTCATATCACATGTTACAGGTGCAAAAATTCAGGACACTACCACAATGATTGCCCAAAAGGGAAGATGAGGACCCCAGGAGGCTATATAATCACAAGGAAACCCCGAGATATGTCAGAAGTAATATGTTTCCGTTGTGATGAAGCAGGGCACTTTGCCAGAGAATGCCCCAAGGAGACGGAGACTTGTGACAAATAGTTGAGTGCAACGAGAAATATAGTAGTAGTAGTGTGGACATTTCTTTTATTAGTGAGGTGTCGGATTGAGGCATGTAATGGAATGCAGGAGATTGTAATAATTTGGGAATCAATAAAGTTAGCATCATTGGTATTGATTTGGATTCTATGAGTTGTTACTCTATGAAGAAAGATTCTGACCATTTTTCGAGGATATGAGAAATATGGTCTATGGAAGATTGTGCATTTTAAAGGTGGTAGTACCCTGTGAGGAAACTTGACCCTTGGAAAAAGGTAATGATATTCCACGAAGTGGATTTCGAACAAAATAAGTATGAGTTTTATCTTGATATGTTGGATACCCCAAGAATATGAGGGTATGGAGTATTATTGGATGTAAAGGAGGTAGTCTATGAAATTGGAGACGGAGCATGTCTTCGTGTGTTCCCTTTGCGAGGAGTTAAACTATTGGAGTTAAGGGAAAGTTAGCCCCGAGATTTGTAGGACCATACCGAGTTTTGGAGCGTATGGGAGAAGTAGCCAACAAGCTGGAGTCACCCGAAGGACTGTCATGAGTTCATGATGTGTTTCACCTTTCCCAGTTGAAGAAGTGCCATGCAGAGATGGCCAATATTCCCCTGTAAGGACGCTTGACCCTGGAAAGGATAATGATGTTCCACGAAGTGGAGTATGGACTTCATAAGTATAAGTTTTATCTCGGTATGTGGGATATCCCCCGAGGATGAAGAGATAAATTACTATTGGATATAAAAGAGGTATGATGTTGGAAATATGTATCAATGGAAATTCCATGATGAGTCTGAGTAATCATGTCCTAGTTTGGTGCCCATAGAAGGAAGGAAGACAGTACAATTGGATGGATTTAAGAATACCAGGAAGTTGGATGTTGGATTAATGATCAGTTGCTCGATGATAAGTTCAAGAACTACAAGTGATGAGGTGGGCCCATAACCCACAGGCCCCAGGACCTGCCAAGAAGCAAGTACACTCTTGTTGAATGAAAACCCTGGAAGAAGTTACGATTTTATCGACAGACGATTTTATAGGAGTAACGCAAAAACCTGAGAGTTGTGAAGGAACGATAGATGTTTGTTTGGCTTGCAGAATCCATGGATTTATCCGAACTTGGTTCGTCGACAAGAGAAATTCTGCAATGCTTGTGAGGATGACCGAGTGTTAGAATGCGAGATTCGCTAAACCATATACAAGGTAATGATTTGGGTGCGGGATGGATTGATCACCATACCGACTTACTCTTATTATTCGCTTTGCTATACGGGATGGTAAATCTGAGTGACCTACCTATAGTAGAGAGACGACGGTATTAAACCTTGCTTGAACCTTAGAATGGTATAAGAATGTTTCCCTTGTACACGGCAGTTGATGCCAATCGTAGGTTATACGGTGAGGATCAACCCAGACCCATTTTCCTGCAAGAGAAACCATAAATTGTTGACCACCAGGAGATGTCGATAGTTGTTTAGTATTGGCGCCAGACCCGTCAGCTATGAAGACCCAGTCTCGGAATAACCTTACCGAGATGAAAGACAGAAGAATTGAGGAAAAGGTTATGCCGCTACCCAAAGAGCCAGAGAAGGAATTTTTCCGAGAATCTGAGAAGACTGACACTGTCAACAACAAGGATGGAGTATACGAGTTTTGATGAAACCGTAACAATGATTCTAAGGGTGGTAGCACCCCAGACCCTGAGATGATCGATGGATTTTGAGGAGACCCCAAACCTAACCTATTTCTTTCTAGCCTCTCTGAATCTCGAGGACGAGATTCATTTTAAGGGTGGTAGGTTTGTAACATCCCAAAATTCTAAATTTTGGAATGTTATAATAAACAGATAGATTGGATTGATTGTTTGATTGATTGACTGAAAGTGAGTGGAATTCGAAATCTTTTGAAAGTTAAATGAGAGGGAATAAAAGGACTTTCCCAAACTTTCATTTTGCTTTTATGATCTCCATGAATTCAAATTCTTTTCACCACAAAACCCTGGAGAGAAGATGACATGACTTCTTCCATTTATTTAAATGACAAGGGGTGTTGAAAATATTTGAATTTCATTTGAAAATATTTCCCATTTCAGAAACTTGATGAAACTCAATGATTTTCACGAGAGAAGATAAAATGACTTCTTCAAAAAAATATGAAATATGAGTTGGGAGTTTCAAAGGTCAAATTCAAAGTCCTTTTGGAAATCATTTTAGTTTGGAGTTATTTGAGTCTTATTCAAATTATTTTTCCCCAAAATAAAAATATACAGAAAATAGGGTAACATGATTCCCTACATCAGAAAATTGGAGGAAAATAAATTTGAAATCATTTTGGTATTTTTAAAATGATTTTTATTGGATTTTATTAAGGCAGAAGCACTGTTTGATTTACTAAACTTTGTGCGGATTTTATTGGACTTTACAAAAATGTTCATGCTGTAGGAAATCTTTTTCTGCAAATTTTGATATATAATATGCCTATATAAAGTTTTACTTTTATTTTCTTTATTCAGTTTTTCCTTTCCTGTCTCTATTTATAAAAAAAAACTACATGCGCGTACTCTGTGACTATATGTCGCCCCATGCGCAGTATAGTAGCTTTTGGCGCCCCATTGTTTTTTTTTCTGTTAAATAGGCCAGGCCCAGCCGGCCATATTCCTCCCCATATTTCTTTTCTATAGTTTTTTTTTCTTTCTTTTCTTTCTTTTCAATTGCTAAAAAAAAACTGCCGCGCTCCTTTTTGTCTTTTCGTCTACGTTTAGTCCCACATTGCCTAGCCTTTAACCCCTAAACCTCTTTTCCACCTATAAATATAGACCCATAGAGCCTCCAAAAATTATCCATTGCGGGTTAAATCAATATTTTGGTTTGACTAGCTAAAAATATATTTCTCCTCTCCGGCGGGACTTTTGGAAGTTGTCTCCACACTCCGAAGTCTTCTTTTCTATACCTTATAAAGGTATATTTATTCGTTCTCTGTATTTATACGTTAGATCTATAATTCTTTTATCTGTAGCTATTTTTTTCTTCTGCAAAACAGCTTGGCCCCGATTTTTCAAATAGCCATAACTATTTACTCGTTCATCCAAATTAGATGAAACCAGCGCCTATAGTTTCGTCTTGTTTTCACCTATCCAGTTAACCTGTCACGTCAACTTTTTTAAATTTTCAAATTTCGAAATTTGTTCAAATTCATATTCAAACTTCTTTTGTTCATAACTTAAGTTCCGTAACTCCGTTTGAGTTGATTCTTTTTGCAAAGCGAAGCTCTTGACCTAAACTTTCTGATAAGGCCAAATTCACATAATTTTGATACTGTTAGAAATTGTTTTATGTTGCAAGAGTTATTTGCTTGGTTTTGATGTTTTCCGAAGTGTCTTCTTCGTTCTTCTCGATCTTTTGAGTGATTGCTTATGTGTGGTTACTATTGCTTGCTTACGATAGATTGACCGGAGTGTGGCGAGTAGATCTATCCAGAGTATTGAGTGCGAATCATCTTCATCAACATTGCAGGCAGTTCACACTTTGATCATATCCCTTTTATACCCAGTTTTTATGCATTAGATTTCAACCCTCAAACATTGCATGAGTAGGATTGATAACATGTGGGTATTGGGAAGTAGTTGATGAGGTAGGAACCTATTGCCCTGCATTCAAACCTTGGGAGTTACTTCTATGTTGCTATTATATTGCCATGCTATGCTCGTAGACGTGGATTGGATTTGAGTGATATTCATGACAGATGTGAGATTGTTAATAATGGTTTACTTAAGGTGGCAACTAAAACTCACATCTGGGTGGATTGAGGTACCTGGGTATTCCAGGATTGCCTGTTTTTCTTTTGGACCGCCACCCAGGCTCAAAGGGATCATGAGATTATTCATGCTAGAAACTTCCATGTGCAGCCGCAAGCTATTATGGGCTCTAGCATAGTTGACTAGGTTGTGTGAACTCTTACAGTGGTAGACTAGGAGATGTAGGGGAAAGTAGGTGTAACTGTCTACCCATACGTAAGGTGCAAACACTTCTGAAAGACTGTGTCTCGGTCATTCGTTACTCAAACACCATGTAGTGCGAGTAATCCAACGGAGGAGATCGAGTCTTGTGGGGAAAAGTGCGCAAACCTCTGCAGAGTGTACAAACTAATCATGATTAGCCGTGTCCCCGGTTATGGACATCTTAAGTATCTAGTTCTTGGATTATCCCGTTGATCTCATCATATTACTTTAATTAATATTGTTGGGTTAATGATGATACTTAATTGGGATTGAGATGCTGTCAACCATCTCAATGTTTCACAACCACCATGATAGTTAAATAAAATTTATTCCTTTGCAGTAGGGAAAAATTGGCTTTTCGCAAAAACATTATAACCATAGAGCTTTTCCACCAGCCATATATGCATGTAGTGATAGCCTTTGTTTATCATTTCCCTATGGTGTGAATTTGCCAGCATATTCCATGTGCTGACCCATTTTCGGGCTGCAACGTTTCATGTTGCAGGATTCTTACGACGAGTAAGTGATACGTTAGGGTTACGATTTCTACACTCAACTTTGCCGTTGGTGTTGATGGGAATCCACAACCTTGTTACTTCCGCTTTTTGGATTGAGGTAATAGTATTTACGTTACTTTATACATGTGATTTACCTCTGTAATAAATCCTCGAGTACTGTGTGTGTCAGCATACCGATCCAGGGATGACACTTAAGCACAGAGACTTGATCCATTCGGGTCGGGTCGCTACATGTAGAAGTAGAAGTAGTCGTTGGCGTGACGACTTCATGAAGACACAATGATGGAGATCATGATGATGGAGATCATGGTGTCATGCCGGTGACGAAGATGATCATGGTGCCCCGAAGATGGAGATCAAAGGAGCATAATGATATTGGCCATATCATGTCACTATTTGATTGCATGTGATGTTTATCATGTTTTTGCATCTTATTTGCTTAGAACGACGGTAGTAAGTAAGACGACCCCTTATGATAATTTCAAGAAAAGTGTTCCCCCTAACTGTGCACCGTTGCGAAGGTTCGTTGTTTCGAAGCACCACGTGATGATTGGGTGTGATGGATTCTAACGTTCGAATACAACGGGTGTTGACGAGCCTAGCATGTACAGACATGGCCTCGGAACACACGCAATACACTTAGGTTGACTTGACGAGCCTAGCATGTACAGACATGGCCTCGGAACACGGAGGACCGAAAGGTCGAGCATGAGTCGTATAGAAGATACGATCAACATGGAGATGTTCACCGATCTTGACTAGTCCATCTCACGTGATGATCGGACACGGCCTAGTTAACTCGGATCATGTTTCACTTAGATGACTAGAGGGATGTCTATCTGAGCGGGAGTTCATTCTGTAATTTGATTAGATGAACTTAATTATCATGAACTTAGTCTAAAATCTTTACACTATGTCTTGTAGATCTAATGGCCAACGTTGTCCTCAATTTCAACGCGTTCCTAGAGAAAACCAAGCTGAAAGATGATGGCAGCAACTATACGAACTGGGTTCGGAACCTGAGGATCATCCTCATAGTAGCCAAGAAAGATTATGTCTTAGAAGCACCGCTAGGTGAAGCACCAATCCCAGAAAACCAAGACGTTATGAACGCTTGGCAGCAGCGTGCTGATGATTACTCCCTCGTTCAGTGCGGCATGCTTTACAGCTTAGAACCGGGTCTCCAAAAGCGTTTTGAGAAACATGGAGCATATGAGATGTTCGAGGAGCTGAAATTGGTTTTCCAAAGCTCATGCCCGGGTCGAGAGATATGAAGTCTCCGACAAGTTCTTCAGCTGTAAAATGGAGGAGAATAGTTCTGTTAGTGAGAACATACTCAGAATGTCTGGGTTGCACAACCGCTTGACTCAGCTGGGAGTTAATCTCCCGGATGACGCGGTCATTGACAGAATCCTCCAGTCGCTTCCACCAAGCTACAAGAGCTTTGTGATGAACTTCAATATGCAGGGGACGGAAAAGACCATTCCTGAGATATATTCAATGCTGAAATCAGCGGAGGTGGAGATCGGAAAAGAACATCAAGTGTTGATGGTGAATAAAACCACTAAGTTCAAGAAGGGCAAGGGTAAGAAGAACTTCAAGAAGGACGGCAAGGGAGTTGCCGCGCCCGGTAAGCCAGTTGCCGGGAAGAAGCCAAGGAATGGACCCAAGCCCGAGACTGAGTGCTTTTATTGCAAGGGAAGTGGTCAGTGGAAGCGGAACTGCCCCAAATACTTAGCGGACAAGAAGGCCGGCAACACCAAAGGTATATGTGATATACATGTAATTGATGTGTACCTTACCAGTACTCGTAGTAGCTCCTGGGTATTTGATACCGGTGCGGTTGCTCATATTTGTAACTCAAAACAGGAACTACGGAATAAACGGAGACTGGCGAAGGACGAGGTGACGATGCGCGTCGGGAATGGTTCCAAGGTCGATGTGCTCGCCGTTGGCATGCTACCTCTGCATCTACCCACGGGATTAGTTTTAAACCTCAATAATTGTTATTTAGTGCCAGCTTTGAGCATGAACATTGTATCTGGATCTCGTTTAATTCGAGATGGCTACTCATTTAAATCCAAGAATAATGGTTGTTCTATTTATTTGAGAGATATGTTTTATGGTCATGCCCCGCTGGTCAATGGTTTATTCTTGATGAATCTCGAACGTGATGTTACACATATTCATAGTGTGAATACCAAAAGATGTAAAGTTGATAACGATAGTCCCACATACTTGTGGCACTGCCGCCTTGGTCACATTGGTGTCAAGCGCATGAAGAAGCTCCATGCAGATGGACTTTTGGAGTCTCTTGATTACGAATCATTTGACACGTGCGAACCATGCCTCATGGGTAAGATGACCAAGACTCCGTTCTCTGGAACAATGGAGCAAGCAACCAACTTATTGGAAATCATACATACCGATGTGTGCGGTCCAATGAGTGTTGAGGCTCGCGGAGGATATCGTTATGTTCTCACTCTCACTGATGACTTAAGTAGATATGGGTATGTCTACCTAATGAAACACAAGTCTGAAACCTTTGAAAAGTTCAAGGAATTTCAGAGTGAGGTTGGGAATCAACGTGACAGGAAAATAAAATTCTTACGATCAGATCGTGGTGGAGAATATTTAAGTCACTAGTTTGGTACACACTTAAGGAAATGTGGAATAGTTTCACAACTCACGCCGCCTGGAACACCTCAGAGAAATGGTGTGTCTGAACGTCGTAATCGCACTCTATTGGATATGGTGCGATCTATGATGTCTCTTACCGATTTACCGCTCTCATTTTGGGGCTATGCTTTAGAGACTGCCGCAATCACTTTAAATAGGGCTCCGTCGAAATCCGTTGAGACGACACCGTATGAATTATGGTTTGGGAAGAAACCTAAGCTGTCGTTTCTAAAAGTTTGGGGATGCGATGCTTATGTCAAGAAACTTCAACCTGAAAAGCTCGAACCCAAGTCGGAGAAATGCGTCTTCATAGGATACCCTAAGGAAACTATTGGGAATACCTTCTACCTCAGATCCGAAGGCAAGATCTTCGTTGCCAAGAACGGGTCCTTTCTGGAGAAGGAGTTTCTCTCGAAAGAATTGAGTGGGAGGAAAGTGGAACTTGATGAGGTGATAGTCACCCCTTCCGAGCCGGAAAGTAGCGCAGTACGGGAAAATGTTCCTGTGGTGCCTACACCGACTGGGGAGGAAGTTAATGATGATGATCATGAAGCTTCGGATCAAGTTACTACTGAACTTCGTAGATCCACAAGGACACGTTCCGCACCAGAGTGGTACGGCAACCCTGTCCTGGAAATCATGTTGTTAGACAACGGTGAACCTTCGAACTATGAAGAAGCGATGGCGGGCCCGGATTCCGACAAATGGCTAGAAGCCATGAAATCCGAGATAGGATCCATGTATGAAAATGAAGTATGGACTTTGACTGACTTGCCCGATGATCGGCGAGCCATAGAAAACAAATGGATCTTTAAGAAGAAGACAGACGCGGATGGTAATGTGACCATCTATAAGGCTCGACTTGTCGCTAAGGGTTATCGACAAGTTCAAGGGGTTGACTACGATGAGACTTTCTCACCCGTAGCGAAGCTGAAGTCCGTCCGAATCATGTTAGCAATTGCCGCATTCTATGATTATGAGATATGGCAGATGGACGTCAAAACGGCATTCCTTAACGGCTTCCTTAAGGAAGAGTTGTATATGATGCAGCCGGAAGGTTTTGTCGATCCTAAGAATGCTAAGAAAGTATGCAAGCTCCAGCGCTCAATCTATGGGCTGGTGCAAGCATCTCGGAGTTGGAACATTCGCTTTGATGAGATGATCAAAGCGTTTGGGTTTACACAGACTTATGGAGAAGCCTGTGTTTACAAGAAAGTGAGTGGGAGCTCTGTAGCATTTCTCATATTATATGTGGATGACATACTATTGATGGGAAATGATATAGAATTCTTGGAAAGTATAAAGGCCTATTTGAATAAGTGTTTTTCAATGAAGGACCTTGGAGAAGCTGCTTATATATTAGGCATCAAGATCTATAGAGATAGATCAAGACGCCTCATTGGTCTTTCACAGAGTACATACCTTGACAAGATATTGAAGAAGTTCAATATGGATCAGTCCAAGAAGGGGTTCTTGCCTGTATTGCAAGGTGTGCAATTGAGCACGGCTCAATGCCCGACCATGGCAGAAGATAGAGAAAAGATGAGTGTCATCCCCTATGCCTCGGCCATAGGGTCTATTATGTATGCCATGCTGTGTACCAGACCTGATGTAAATCTTGCCGTAAGTTTGGTAGGAAGGTACCAAAGTAATCCCGGCATGGAACACTGGACAATGGTCAAGAATATCCTGAAGTACCTGAAGAGGACTAAGGATATGTTTCTCGTTTATGGAGGTGACGAAGAGCTCGTCGTAAAGGGTTACGTCGACGCTAGCTTCGACACAGATTTGGATGACTCAAAGTCACAAACCGGATACATGTATATTTTGAATGGAGGAGCAGTAAGCTGGTGAAGTTGCAAGAAAAGCGTCGTGGCGGGATCTACATGTGAAGCGGAGTACATGGCAGCCTCGGAGGCAGCACAGGAAGCAGTCTGGATGAAGGAGTTCATTACCGACCTAGGGGTGATTCCCAATGCGTCGGGCCCGATGACTCTCTTCTGTGACAACACTGGAGCTATTGCCCTTGCGAAGGAGCCCAGATTTCACAGGAAGACCAGGCATATCAAGCGTCGCTTCAACTCCATTCGTGAAAGTGTTCAAAATGGAGACATAGATATTTGTAAAGTACATACGGACCTGAATGTAGCAGATCCGTTGACTAAACCTCTCCCTAGAGCAAAACATGATCAACACCAGGACGCAATGGGTGTTCGATTCATCACAATGTAACTAGATTATTGACTCTAGTGCAAGTGGGAGACTGTTGGAAATATGCCCTAGAGGCAATAATAAATGGTTATTATTATATTTCTTTGTTCATGATAATTGTCTATTGTTCATGCTATAATTGTATTATCCGGAAATCGTAATACATGTGTGAATACATAGACCACAACGTGTCCCTAGTGAGCCTCTAGTTGACTAGCTCGTTGATCAACAGATAGTCACGGTTTCCTGACTATGGACATTGGATGTCATTGATAACGGGATCACATCATTAGGAGAATGATGTGATGGACAAGACCCAATCCTAAGCATAGCATAAAAGATCGTGTAGTTTCGTTTGCTAGAGCTTTTCCAATGTCAAGTATCTTTTCCTTAGACCATGAGATCGTGCAACTCCCGGATACCGTAGGAGTGCTTTGGGTGTGCCAAACGTCACAACGTAACTGGGTGACTATAAAGGTGCACTACGGGTATCTCCGAAAGTGTCTGTTGGGTTGGCACGGATCGAGACTGGGATTTGTCACTCCGTATGACGGAGAGGTATCTCTGGGCCCACTCGGTAATGCATCATCATAATGAGCTCTATGTGACTAAGGCGTTAGTCACGGGATCATGCATTGCGGTACGAGTAAAGAGACTTGCCGGTAACGAGATTGAACAAGGTATTGGGATACCGACGATCGAATCTCGAGCAAGTAACATACCGATTGACAAAGGGAATTGCATACGGGATTGATTGAATCCTCGACACCGTGGTTCATCCGATGAGATCATCGTGGAACATGTGGGAGCCAACATGGGTATCCAGATCCCGCTGTTGGTTATTGACCGGAGAGGCGTCTCGGTCATGTCTGCATGTCTCCCGAACCCGTAGGGTCTACACACTTAAGGTTCGGTGACGCTAGGGTTGTAGAGATATATGTATGCGGAAACCCGAAAGTTGTTCGGAGTCCCGGATGAGATCCCGGACGTCACGAGAGGTTCCGGAATGGTCCGGAGGTGAAGAATTATATATAGGAAGTCAAGTTTCGGCCACCGGGAAAGTTTCGGGGGTTACCGGTATTGTACTGGGACCACCGGAAGGGTCCCGGGGGTCCACCGGGTGGGGCCACCTGTCCCGGAGGGCCCCGTGAACTGAAAGTGGAAGGGAACCAGCCCTTAGTGGGCTGGGGCGCCCCCCTTGGGCCTCCACCCATGCGCTAGGGTTGGGAACCCTAGGGGGGAGCTTCCCCCTTGCCTTGGGGGGCAAGGCACCCCTTTCCACTCCTTGGCCGCCGCCCCCCCAACCCTAGATGGGTTTTGGCCGGCCCCCCTCCCAAGGGGGCCTATATAAAGGGGGGAGGGAGGGCAGCAACACACAGCCTTGGGCGCCTCCCTCCTCCCCTGCAACACCTCTCTCTCTCTCTCTCTCTCTCTCTCTCTCTCTCTCTCTCTCTCTCTCTCTCTCTCTCTCGCAGAAGCTCGGCAAAGCCCTGCCGGAGACCCGCTACATCCACCACCACGCCGTCGTGCTGTTGGATCTCCATCAACCTCTCCTTCCCCCTTGCTGGATCAAGAAGGAGGAGACATCGCTGCACCGTACGTGTGTTGAACGCGGAGGTGCCGTCCGTTCGACACTCGGTCATCGGTGATTTGGATCACGGCGAGTACGACTCCGTCATCCACGCTCATTGGAACGCTTCCGCTCACGATCTACAAGGGTATGTAGATGCACTCCTTTCCCCTCGTTGCTAGTAGACTCCATAGATGCATCTTGGTGAGCGTAGGAAAATTTTAAATTATGCTACGATTCTCAACAGTGGCATCATGAGCCAGGCCTATGCGTAGTTACTATGCACGAGTAGAAGACAAAGCAGTTGTGGGCGTTGAGTTTGCCAATTCTTCTTGCCGCTACTAGTCGTTTCTTGTTTCGGCGGCATTGTAGGATGAAGCGGCCCGGACCGACCTTACACGTACGCTTACGTGAGACAGGTTCCACCGACTGACATGCACTAGTTGCATAAGGTGGCTAGAGGGTGTCTGTCTCTCCTACTTTAGTCGGAACGGATTCGATGAAAAGGGTCCTTATGAAGGGTAAATAGAAATTGGCAAATCACGTTGTGGTCATACGTAGGTAAGAAAACGTTCTTGCTAGAAACCTACAAACCACGTAAAAACTTGCAACAACAATTAGAGGACGTCTAACTTGTTTTTGCAGCAAGTGCTATGTGATGTGATATGGCCAGAAGATGTGATGAATGATATATGTGATGTATGAGATTGATCATATTCTTGTAATAGGAATCACGACTTGCATGTCGATGAGTATGACAACCGGCAGGAGCCATAGGAGTTGTCTTTATTATTTTGCATGACCTGCGTGTCATTGAATAACGCCATGTAATTTACTTTACTTTGTTGCTAAACGCGTTAGCCATACAAGTAGAAGTAATCGTTGGCGTGACGACTTCAT